>NW_018743405.1:0-33533 GCF_001683475.1 Chenopodium quinoa | reverse complement strand
AAACATCAATGAGCGATAAATTTTCCGGCTTCTCAATTAGTTGACCCTCATAGTATGGCTTGAGACGGTGCCCATTCACTTTGAATGGAGGTTACTTGTCATTGAATACCTCAACTGAGCCGTAAGGAAAGACTTTGGATACTTGAAAATGGACCGCTCCATCTAGACCTCAATTTCCCGGGGAAAGAGCTTGAGTCTTGAATTGTAGAGTAGGACCTTTTGTCCTTCCACAAATTCCTTCTTGGAAATTTGAGCGTCGTGCCATGCCTTGGTTCTTGCTTTGTAGAGGCTTGCACTGTCATATGCGTTCATTCTTAACTCTTCCAACTCATGAAGCTCTAGAAGTCTTTGCTCACCCGCACTGTGGAGATCAAAGTTGATTTGGTTGATTGCCCAATGTGTTCGGTGCTCCATCTCTACGGGTAAATGGCAATTCTTCCCATAAACAAGCTTATAGGGGGTAGTCCCTATAGGAGTCTTGAAGGCGGTCCTATATGCCCACAATGAATCAATGAGCTTACTAGACCAATCCTTCCTTGTTCTAGCAACGGTCTTCTCCAAGATGACTTTCAACTGCCTATTTGTGACCTCCGCTTGACCACTTGTTTGGGGGTGGTAAGCAAGGCCTCGCTTGTGCGATACACCATACTTTGAAAGAATCTTGTTGAATGTATGGTGCTTGAAGTGTGAGCCTCCATCACTTATGATTGCCTTAGGAACACCAAATCTTGGGAAGATGACTTTCTTGAACAAATTAATGACCACCTTTGAGTCGTTGGTGGGAGATGCCACAGCTTCCGCCCACTTGGAAACATAATCAACGGCAACTAGAATGTGCCGGTTTCCTTGGGATGAGATGAAAGGGCCCATGAAGTCAATTTCCCAAACATAAAAAATTTCTAGTTCAAGAATCGGATTTTGGGGCATCTCATCGCGCCTTGATATGTTCCCCGTCCTTTGGCACCTATCACAAGTCTTAACAAATTGCCAAGCATCTTTGAATAGAGAGAGCCAAAAGAACATGCATTGCAAAACCTTGGAAGCGGTCTTTTGAGCACTCATATGACCACCACAAGGGGATGAGTGGCACATTAAGAGCACATCTTGGAACTCTTCATTAGGAACACATCTTCTCAAAAGTCCATCCACCCCTCTCTTCAACAACATGGGGTCATCCCATATATACTTCCTTGCTTCATGCTTGAGCCTTCGGTGTTGTAGAGGAGTGAAATCCGGAGGTATGGCACTACAAGCCAAGTAGTTCACAATATCCGCATACCAAGGCTCCGATTTTGCCTCAAGAGCATATAAGACATCATCCATTAGGGCATCTTCAATTGGTAAACCGTCTTCATGTATTCTTGCACCTCCCAACCTAGAGAGGTGGTCCGCTACCACGTTCTCGGCCCCCTTCTTATCTCTCATTTCGTAATCAAAGTCTTGGAGGACCAAGACCCATCTCAACAACCTCGGTTTGGCCTCCTTCTTGCCTATCAAATATTTGAGAGCCGAGTGATCGGTATACACTATTGTCCTAGAACCAATGAGGTAGGTTCTAAACTTCTCAAATGAATGAATAACCGCTAAGAACTCTTTCTCGGTAGTTGTATAATTCCGTTGAGCATCGTTGAGGGTCTTGGACAAATAGTATATAACATGAAGTTTCCCATCCTTTCTTTGTCCTAGAACCGATCCAATGGCCTCGTCGCTCGCATCACAGATTAGCTCGAATGGTAGAGACCAATCCGGTCCCTGGACAATGGGGGCAGTGCAAAGAGCCTTTTTCAACCTACAAAATGACTCATGACAAGCTTCATCAAATAAAAATTCTTTATCTTGTTGCAAGAGAGATGTGAGAGGCTTAGCAATCAAAGAGAAATCTTTGATGAAGCGGCGGTAAAATCCGGCATGACCAAGGAAGGACCTCACTTCTCTCACATTTGTGGGAGGAGGAAGCTTCTCGATCACATCAACCTTTGCACCATCAACTTCGATGCCCGCTTGGGAGATTTTATGGCCAAGAACAATGCCATTTTCCACCATGAAGTGGCATTTCTCCCAATTGAGCACCAAGTTGGCACTCTCACACCTTTCTAACAAACGAGATAAATTCATTAGGCACTTCTCATATGTGCCTCCACCAACGGAGAAGTCATCCATAAAAACTTCCATTTCTTCCTCGATCATGTCACTGAAAATTGACATCATGCATCTTTGGAAGGTAGCCGGGGCATTACAAAGACCAAAAGGCATCCTACGGTAAGCAAAAGTACCGTAGGGACAAGTGAAAGTGGTCTTTTCTTGATCTTTTGGGTCAATTGGGATTTGGAAGAATCCCGAATAGCCATCAAGAAAGCAATAAAAAGCATGCTTTGTAAGCCTCTCAAGCATTTGATCGATGAATGGTAATGGAAAATGGTCTTTGGAAGTGTTGGCATTTAATTGGCGGTAATCAATACACATACGCCAACCCGTAACAAGCCGGGTTGGGACCAATTGTTGCTTATCATTGACCATTACCGTCATACCTCCCTTTTTCGGCACTACTTGAACCGGGGATACCCAATCACTATGAGCAATTGGATAGATTATACCTGCTTCAAGTAGCTTGGAAACCTCTTTCCTCACAACCTCCTGCATGGAAGGATTAAGCTTCCTTTGCCGTTGGCTACACGGCTTAGCACCCTCCTCTAAATCAATTTTATGCATGCATAGGGAGGGGCTTATACCCTTGAGATCATCAAGAGTGTAACCCAAAGCCTTCCTATGCTTTTTTAAAACACTAAGCAATGAGGAGGTTTGCTCTTCCGTGAGGTTAGCATTGACAATGACCGGAAAAGTATCATTAGCATCCAAAAAGACATACCTCAAGCCCGAAGGTAGTGGTTTCAATTCTACCTTCGGAGCTCCCTTACCATTGGAGATTTCCTCCTCTTCTACTTGGAAGACTTCATATGTTTGGAGCGTCTCTTGGTCGGGGGTTGTCTCCTCTTTCTCATCAAGCATTTCCTCATATAATTGCATCTCCTTTTGATCACCTACCTCATTCTCATTCAACAAAACATTCTCAAGTAGATAATTAGAAGCATGCATATGAGGGTATCTAAACTCATTCATCAAATTTTCAATTGTATCTATTCTAAAGCATTCATTGCTAGAGGAAGGTTGTCTTATTACCTTATTCAAATCAAATTCGATAGAATCATCGTCAACCTTCAAGGTCACCTTACCTTCTTTGACATCAATAATTGCTTTAGAAGTAGCTAGGAATGGCCTACCCAAAATTATAGGAATTCTTTCATCTTCATCCATCTCAAGAACATAAAAGTACACCGGAAAAGTGAACTTACCAACTCTAAGGGGTATGTCTTCAACTTTCCCTATAGGCAATTTTGTGGACCTATCCGCTAGTTGGAGGGTGATGTTTGTAGGTGAAAGGTTTCCCACATTAAGCTTTTGGTAGACCGAAAAGGGCATTAAGCTCACGCTAGCACCTAGATCACACAAAGCATTCCCCTAATGAGTCTCATTGATGGAACAAGGGATGGAAAAACTACCGGGATCTTACTAGGTTACTAGAGAGAATAGCACTACAATTTGGTTGGTAGCTTACTAGAGAGAATAGCACTACAATTTGCGGTTAGGTTAACAGTTTTAACTTCTCTCCTTCCATTCAAAAGGTCTTTTAGGAATTTAGAGTAGTGATGCATCTCTTTCATAGCATCCACAAAGGGTATAGAAACATGCAAGCTCTTTACTACATCTAAAAATTTTCCGAATTGGACATCAAGCCTAGACCTAGCAAATCTTTGGGGAAAAGGCAACCTCTCATTCCTAGGTTGGAGATTAAGGGGTAAAGATGTTTGATCTTTGGTGCTCTCCTTTTCGGGTTCCTTCTCTTTCTCTTTCTCACCCCTCTCATTCTTTCCGGCACTTCCCTCTAGAATCTCATTCTCTCTTGATGACTCATCCTCAACCTCAAGTCCTATCCTCACATCGGGACTCTTCTCAACATTTAGATCACTCTCAAGGATCTTCCCACTTCTAGTAGTAATGGCATACATAGACTTGGGGTTGACACCTTGGCTAGGTAAAGAAGAAGAAGAAGGGGAGGATGAAGAACTTGATTGGGCAATTGAGAGATTTGGGTCTCAAGCATTTTCATGTGTGCCTTGATTTGTTTCTTTTCTTCCTCTTGACTCTTATTATGGTTTTCTTGATTTTTAATGAAATTTTGAAGCATAGTCATCATAGGATCCGGAGGGGCTTCTATTTGGAGGGGTTGAGTAGGGGGAATTTGAGAATGGGGCCTTACTTGGTCAAAACCGGGGGGTCTACTATTTTGTGAGAAAGTAGAAGCATTTTGAGGTCTATTACCCCAGGAACCCTGATTGGAATTAAAACGTTGTTGGTTGTTGGAATAGTATTGTTGGTTTTGATTCCAATAGGGCCTTTGGTTTGAGTATCTTCTTCCATTGTAATTGGAAGAGTTTCCCCTACCTTGGCCTTGGTTATCATAACCACCACCACTTTGATTCCATTGATTTTGATTCCAACCTTGGTTTTGATTCCAACCACGGTTTAGGTTTTGATTCCAATTTGGCCGCATTCCATTATTTCCCTCACGGGGCACAAAATTCATGGCATTAACATCTTCAACATTATCATCATTTTCATGGGGAGGGGGACCTTCACTTATGGACATACATTGTTGAGAATTATGATCATAGCCTTCACATATATCACAAAACATACAACCGGGAGGCATGGCATTGTAATTAGAGGGAGAAGAAGTAGAAGGATTCATACCATGGCCTCCCTTGGGAGGAGGGGAGGAAGTATTTTGAGAACTTGATTTCATGAACTCCTCCATTTGTTTTGCCATCTTTGCCATTTGGTTGGAAAGATTTGTGATGGCATTGGTTTGCTCTACGGATCGTACCGTTCCTTTGCTAGAAGTGGCTTCCCTCTCACCTTCGTACCAATCCTCATAATTGCGCACAACATCTTCTATGATACTCTCCACTTCAACTTCCCTTTTGTTCATGATTGGGCCTCCGGCTCCGGCATCAAGGCTATTCTTACTTTGAGGGGAGAGTCCTCCGTAGAATGTTTGGAGAACTTGCCAATTAGGAATCCCATGGTGTGGGCATTGCCTTTGTAACTCTTTGAATCTCTCCCATGCCTCACAAAGAGACTCTCCACCTCTTTAGCGGAAACTTTGAATCTTTGAGCGAGCCTCGGCGGTTTTCTTGTGATTGTAAAACCTTCCTAGGAACGCCGTAGTTACCTCATTCCAAGTCGTGAGGGAACCGGGGGGGACATCCTTGTTCAACCAATGTTCTGCCGCTCCCATGAGTGAGAACGGGAACATCTTCAATCTTATGTACTCTTGGGAGACTCCGTTGATCTTGATAGTGTCACAATACTTGAGAAACTCTTTGAGATGCTCATGGGGATTCTCAAATTTCCCACCAGTAAATTTCCTCTTCTCTATCATTGAAATGAAATTAGGCTTTATCTCGAAATTGTTTACTTGGGTGGTGGGGGCTAAAATCCCACTTTGAGAGGCATAAGGTTCGGGTGCTCCAAGTTGCTTTAGTGACCTTTGATCACCCATGTTTCCTTGATCAGCCATGCTTTGTTGATTATGGTATTAGGCAAATGGGTTGGGAATTGAGCCTGTGGATGGTTCGCTCTCCTCACTTGAAGTGGGTGAAGATGGGGTAGGGGAACTTCTCACTTCCTCTTGAAGTGGGTCTTCACCTCTCTCCCTTTCTTGTCTCCTCAATTGGGCTAGAGTACGCTCTAGCTCGAGGTCTATGGACACCAAAGGCCTAGAGCAATTAAGCCTCCTGTGCATATACAAAGCTAAGCAGAAAGTGAGCACTGACAAGATACGGAAAAACAAAAGAATAGAAAAGAACTAGTCTCAACAAGAAAATAAACACACAATGGAAACCGTTTCCCCGGCAACGGCGCCAATTTGACAGGCGGTGTTTTAGGTCGTTACTAAGACACCTCTATCAAATGATATTTGTAGTCCTAAACATGCAACTAAAAGAGCATAGAGGCAAGTTAAGGGTCCAACACAGGGAAACGATTAAGCACCGCTATTTATCTCCTAATGTTAATCTAATTCGATCAAGAAGTATGGTGGGTAAAGTAATGACTAAAGGGGATAGAATAACAATTAAAACAAGCACTAGGGGGAAGGATCAAACATGCTATGAATTCAACGGAATTAGGCATCGGAAAATAGGTTTACATGTAACCCAAGCAACTCATACAAGGAAATATCAAGAATACTCTCTAATCACCTATCGGGATTAAGAGCTTTCCTAGCTAGCACACACTCACACTATTGTCGTAAGGCATACAAGCTAAGGTCATGCAATAATCAATCACCTAATGACTATTCCTAAGTCGCACTATCGTCACGATTTAGTTCACGTCATTCAACCACAACATGCATATGGCCATAAACATGGAGTGGCTAATAAGTATAAGCACAAGGAAGATTTAATCACAAATATTCCAAATTAACCTAGCCTAGCATACATCAAACTCAAAGCATATCTTCACCAAACCCCTAGCAACAAGAAACTACTCACTAGTAATAACTACAACTACAATCATACTAAGCAACATTATAACCAATGGAATAGTAAGAAAGACAAAGTTTTTATCAACTAAACTAACAAAGGTAGAAACTTTAATCATAAAAACAAGAGAAAATAGAGAAATGTACCAAAACCTTCATTGAAATCCAAATAAAGAGCCATACATCATTCAATCTCCAAGCTTGACCATACATCAATGTTGCAAAATTACTTCTTCAAAAACTAAGAGTAAAAATAATGTTGGTAGGCAATGAAAATTACACTAAAAACTATCAAGATTGTTCAATACAAAAGTGGCTAAAACAAAAAACCTAAAAACATTCCTTAAAAGCTCTCCTTTAAGGTTTCTATGCTCAAATAATATCTCTATGATAGAATGTTGTCCCTAGTTAGCCGTTTTGCCTCCCCTTTTGACAATTTGGGCTGAAACCGGGATTTGAATCAGCAGCAGATAGGCGCGCCCGCGCCTAACAATGGCGCGCTCGCGCTTTAAATGATGGCGCGGCCGCTCCTAGAAATGCGCGCCCGCTCCAAAGTGGGTATTTAATGGTTGGTCCAGCTCATCAACGCGCCCGCGCTCAAGGGATGCGCGCCCGCGCCTAAAGGTGGCGCGCCCGCGCCATTTGCCTGGTCTGGATTTCTTCCCGTTTTGCCCTTGTTCCTTCCATCTCCGAATCAACGGCATACACCTGCAATCATGGAACAGGAAAGCAAGGCATAATACAACGAAAGGGGAGGGGAGCATAGACTACCTAAACCATATGAGTACACATTACGCGCCACAAAGGTAGAATACTCGAACTAGGCGGATCATAGCAAAAACATACTAAAATGGACCGTATTATTACTAAAACTACTAGAAAAGACTGTCCTAAGAGCGACATAAATGTCACTCATCACACCATGACCATGTAATAGGTTCATGCATGAGTCGGTTTTTTCCGTCATTTGAGTTGGGGGTACATTATATTCCTAATTTTTTCATATCTCTCCATATACATCATGTTTCCATTCTCTACATGCTTTCTCCATATCACAACCTTCATTCTTCCTACCTTCTTTCATCCATGCATGTTAAATCGAGTTTGAGTCATGTGATTGACAAACAAAAAAAATGAGGGTAATGATGAAACAAATGCACAAGGCAAGCTTCTCACCAAGATTTCATGCTTTCTTCTTCTTTTTTTCAAACCCTTTCCCCAATAAGTTTAGAATAGGCACCCTTCATCCTCCTTGAATTTATTTCTTAGAGTTTGATTTTTACCCTTCACTTTTTAAATAAAATGAGCATTTATTTCCTTACATATGATCATTGCGTTGCAAAAAAAAAAAAAAAAAAAAAGTAAAAAAAAAAAAAAAATCCATGTCAAACTACGCACAAGGTATACCAATGATTTGAGGCACCCCTTGTAGCCACATCATATCACCTTTCACCCTTCAAATATGCAATCCTTTTTTGATAAACCACTTTGAGCCTCGTCTAACGATAGACCTTTCATTTTTCAACCCATATCTAATTAACCTTGGGATGGGATGGTGTGCAACTTATGCAATTTTCAAATTTCACAAAAAGCTTTAGTGACTTCAAAAGATTAAAATAGAAAAAAATAAGCAAAAATAAATAAATAAAATTGTACAAAAGGGCAAGTGTTTCAATGTCTTAGACATGAACATGTCTTTGATATGAACACGTCTCAGATTGCGTCTCTTATAGAGTGCTCGGTACCATGCCTGAGAAACATGAATGTCAAGTAAGTGATAGACCGCATGATCGGGATTGCCCACACTTATAAAAATAAAATAAATTCTAAAGCAAAAGATAGAGCAAAATATAAACAAAAAAAAAGAGAAAAGAGAGCTAAAAAAGAGTTAAAAGCCTCAAGCATAAAAATATAAAGATTCAAAAGCAAGGTTGTACACCTTGGGGGGCTTATCTAGGGTCTTGAGCTTTTATCCCTTTCTTCTTCAACCTTTAGCCTAACAACGTTACAACCCTACAAAGACCTTTTTGAGGTATACACACACTTGTGCGAGGTTTGGCTAGAGCAACGTTCGGCCTGATTCCTAACAGATTCGTAGGCAACCTCACATTGAGGTGCGACCGTAATAAAAATTTATTCATTCATATCTACTTTCATAAATGATCATATCAAGGGATCCCCTATTCTCATCCCTATCTACTTAAAGCTAGACTTGGGGTCTTGATCCCTACATTGTTAGCCTACCTAGCCTAAGAGTCATCATCTTTTGGCTCTTCTCAAAATAATATCTTTCCATACACTTAGCCTTTGCAGCCTAACCTTAGTGTCACTTTCACACACTGCACAGATACATGACCAAATATACTTCCCTTAGGTACCCTTTGTTATTAAATCTTAACACAACGCTGAAGCATGCCTTGTCATATCAACATCAATCATCATTGCATCACAAAGTATGAAGTACTTAGCCTCCATGCCTAAGTCACCTAAATACATTCATTATTAAGTCAACTAGGATAGTCTAATATGTTACAATCCTTTTACTATGAGAGATAACGTTAACGAATTAAGCTTATTCAACATGCACTTTCAAAAAACTTCACTTCTTTCTTTTTTTCGCGTCTTTGTTTTTAGGGAGAAAGTCAGTACTGTAGGCGTTGTTTGAAGTGTGCCTACGTTAAAGCATGTGTGAATATGCTTGACACTCATCGGAAGTGGGAATTGACATAATACGATTAGGGACAAGGAAAGTAGGGAGCCGCCAACACGTTTTTAAGGAACTTGTAAACCATTCACGGATCATAAAAGGCAACCACGATTAAGGGACAATGAAGGCAACAATGATTGACCCGTGAAGGTTACACCCCATTCATAATCCATGAGATTACTAACTCCATATGGTTCGGAACCACGAAAGGAGGATCGGGGATGATAGTACGAAGTTAGTCATGGAGTCACATTCGCCCGTATTGGCCTCTACTCGATTCTTATAGTGAAAAGCATTCCTGCAATCTCAAAGGCATACAAACAAAGATTCAATTTGCTCCAATCTATTATTATGCTAATTGGTTGAATATTAATGCAACATATAATTCTAAAATATTAGTGATCACTTGATTAAATAGCAAGATTAAAAAGGAACCTAAATCGGTTGTCCAAATTATCTTATCAAGCGTGATTTTCAATTACATATTCCCTTTAACATGAAATATGGTGATCAATAAATATAATAAAATAAACATTAATATTGAAAGCAATTTAACAATAAATCCAACAATATAAAATTGTTAGAAAAATAATAGAAATTAAGGAACATAATTCTTACTTTGATTCTGTTTGCTTGCAGCTATAAAATAATAAACGAGTTAGTAACTTCAAGGAAAAATAATAAAACAATAATTAAATTAAATAGAGTTGATTTGGGGCAAAACCCTCAAACAATTCTACCTTTCACGCCTTGGTTTAAGGAAAGAACCACGAGTAAAGTATGGACTCCTTAGAGTACTTGAAGAGGGAATTTGGAAAGAGAAAAGGTAGGCTAGTGTTTAGGCTAGAGCATAGAAGAGAGAAAAAGAGAGAATTAATTGATGCCTCGTACATTAGAAATGAAGGGGTATTTATAGAAAAAATGAGTAGAGGGAACACACGAAACCCTAAAAAGCTAAAAACCTTAAAAATTAGCACCACGACACGGCAAAGAGCACCGTAACACGATGTCAGGCATCGTCAGACGGGAGAAATTCCCGTGACACGGTGGACAACAGTGTGACACGGGAAATATGTAGGGTACGGGGAATAAAACGCGTGAAGGGTTTACGCGGAAAGGACACAGAATTGCTCCGTATCACAGCACAGGCACCGTGTCACGGGGAATCCCACCGTGGCGTGGCACTGAATCTGTGACACGACGCTTACAACCGTGACGCGGGAACCTGTAGTCCGTTTTTCCGTCTAAATTCATTTTTACCTTGATTTCGTTCAACATTTTCAAGTACCGTGATAATTTCGGGCCATTTCTGATTTATTATTTATTAATTGGGCCAAAATAATAAATAAATAAAATAAAAAGCTTTGGGCCAAAATAATAAATAAAATAAAAAAGGTTTGGGCTAATATTAAAAATGAACTATACTTTGACTAAACATCAAAACTGATCCATGGACTATTTAAAGACTGAATTTAATTAAATACGATTTTTAAGCACTCTCGGGATTAAATACTGAACCCAACGAATAATGGCGGTAAAATATTTTTCATCATTGGGTTCGGTTTTGGGGAGACATTTTTAGATGTCTACAGAAGCCCCCACTTTGACTGAGTTTGTTGAAACGCCAGTTTCGAAAACGATAGTCAAAGTAGTCAATTGGGAACGGAGAATGATTTAAGACATTCTGGCGATCCTAAATCACTCAGTATACGCCGAAACCTGCAGATAAACGTTAGTTGCATAGATAAAAAAAGTAAAGGGATAGAACACATATATGATACCAGTGTATCAGTGACAAATGAGTTTGGTAGCTTCCTATGCTTGAAGGAATCCACCGGATGACGTTTGTTGAAATGCTTTCCATGCCTGAGGAAAGCCGACTGATGAATTTGGTAGTTTATAAGACTGAAGAAACCTACCGGATGATACTTTCCATGCTTGAGGAAAGTTGACATATGATTTTGGTGTACTTCTTTGCTTGAAGAAATCCACCGATAGCGCTTTCCATGCTTGAGGAAAGCCGACTTGGCAGTTTTCTATACTTGAAGAAAAATCCACCGATAACACTTTCTATGCTTGAGGAAAGCCGACTTGGGGTTTTCTATACTTGAAGAAAAATCCACCGATAATGTTTTCCATGCTCGAGGAAAACCGACAACTGATATAATCGCTTAAATTTGCAAGTGCATGATGGTCCGATTATCCCCGAACGTGGGCCGTATATGATTTACCTTCAAGTCGACTATCCGACTATATTAGGTGTTTAAAGTGTCGAAAATGCGACCCTAATGCTTGTTAGGGGTAAATCGGTAATTTTGGTACCATTTAAATACCAATTAAAATTTTCCACGCAATTCTGGTGAGAAAATAATTGTCCAAAAGTTGCGAAAAATCATTCCAACTTAATCAAAGATGCTAAAATATCTGCCAGAAGGTTAAAGGAGCGTGCAGGTCAAACAAAAAAGAGCACCGCGCTACTGGGTGTAATCTCGTGACACGGTGGACAGCCCCGTCTGACGGTGGAAATCCCCGTGACGCGGGACCCCCTTTTATTATTATTATTATTATTATTATTATTATTATTATTATTATTATTATTATTATTATTATTATTATTATTATTATTATTTCTGCTGAAATTATCAACGCACCACGATTACAGCACCGTGCCACGCGCGTGAATGCCATTACACGGTAACGGATACGTAGCACGGGAACGGGGTAGTGTAACGGTTATGTTTTTGTCTTTAAATTCGAGCTCCTGCTTTCCACTTTCTTAGTTCTCCTTCGCCATTTTCATCCTCGATCTCCTTCTGTTCTCACTCTTTCTTTCTTTCTTTTTTTTTTTATTTTTTTTATTTTTTACATTTCCGGTCACCGTGCCACGAAGCCCAGCACCGTCACTCGTCAGGTCTCACCGTGACGCGGCATTAGTCACCGTGACACGGTGTCAGTTCTTGGTGCAGGAGAACTTGTTTCGTCGTTTTATCGCCATTGCTGCTGCTGCTTGAGCTTCGTTGCTTCCCGCTGCTGCTGCCTAAGCTCCGCCACTATCCTAGATTCACCGTGACACGGGGAACTTTACCGTGCCATGGCGTTAGACCACTGTGTCGCGGTGGTTGCTGCACCATTTCAGAGGGTTTTTCGAGCTTTTTTAGTTCAAATCTCCATCAAATTCGCTCCATTTTTTTTTTTGCTAATTTCGTCATTTTTGATTTCTCACAAGGATCTATGTAAGTTTCCTCAAATTTTATCATAAATTCCATACTTACTTGAAACCCTAAAAAATCAAATTGGGGGTTTTTGATTTTGAGCTTCCATGTCCAAATTCTCGCTATGAATTGACTTGTATATGAATGTATACTTGTTAGTGAGCAATTTGAGACCAAGTTTGTTTGATTTGGTGAGAAATTGAAAAATCACCATTTTTTGGTACTACTTGTATGAAATGGTGTTCTTGTTGTTCATGTTATTTTTTTTTTGCACTTGAAATGGTGATATATTGGTTGTAGATCTTGTAAAATATGCCATGATGTGCCGATCTATTGTTCTTGTGTAATTTTGAAACATGCTCTTGTTTTGTGTATGTACTATATTGTCGTGGAGAACATAGTATCATGCAATTAGGAGAAATGTAGTATTTAGTTCGTCATGGAGAAACTAAATACTAGAAATAATTCCATTATTTTGCTATTTTTAGACTTTAGGTAAAAATTTTGCGTATAATTAAAAATGCAGCTTGAGGTAACTGTTAATCCGATTTTGAATAAATAGCTAAATAACTTAGGTAATGATGCTAAGTATTTAGATTTTTAATTTTGTAATAGCATGCCTAGACAACGGGCTCGTGATCTTTCTTTTCGTGGCCGGCGTCAGGCTTTTCGAGAGGACACTCCCACAGTTTCTTAGGGCATGGACGACGATGCCCTAGAGACCGAGCCTCTCCCTTCTTCGAGTAGGGCTAGGTGGATTCCACCTCCGTGTACACCAGACGAGGTTGTTTTATGCCTCGAGAACCACGATTCTCACCGTATACTTGCCGACATAGTCGATGGCACGCTTCGCCATCATAAATCTGGAGCGGAGATTTGATTCCTCGGCTATATGGGATTATCACGAGGGATCATGTGACGTACACCTTGTGGGAGTCTGCTGGTTTAGGAGATTTCTATTCGGCGGTCATAGGATTTCGCAGCCCCTAGGGTTGTGGCCCGACAGTTGTTAGTGCGTTGTTGGAGTATTTTGGGGATACTACCAACACTTTTCACTTTGCTTGGGGGGAGATGAGAGTGACCCCTCTGTATTTTAGCATGATCAGCAGCTTACGCTTCACCGAGCAGGTCGTACAGCAGATTTCTGACCTCACTTGGGGGGCAGTTAAGGTAGCAGATTTGTTAGGTCTGGTCGTTTAGCATATCAGGACTTAGCCGATGCCTCGAGGTGGTATTAAGAGCGAGCGTTCAGAGTTGGCTTCTATTCTAGCCCGTGGCTTTGACATGGATGAGACATCACCTGAGCAGCGAGTGCGAATCTTCTTTTTGATTCTCATTTCCGTGACTCTTTCTCCTGATAGGAGTTCACGTGCGCTTATTTTCTACCTTCCTGCTTTGGTTAGGATCGGCGAGATAGGATCCTTTAGTTAGGCCAGCCTTGGATATGCCAATCTACTCTCGTCTCTACGTCATGGATGTAGCCAGCTGAATGACCAGGCCCCTGTCACTGTCTACGGTTTATGGAGAGTCGTAGAGGTGACGATCTTTCATCTTCTTGTTTTTCTTTAACCTGTTTAACTCCTGTGCTTAGAGACTACTTTTCATTATAGCTATGGTTCTATGAGTACTTTCAGGGATTGGCCCCTTGAAAGCGCCATGGAGCGGTCCATGAATTCCCTGTCAGAGCTAGCTTGCGTCACCGAGGCGAGTCATGAGTGGAGTCCGTCCCTACGCTGCGCGGGCTGCTGCACTGAGGCACCTCTTCCGTTGGTGTAAGAATTGATTTTGCAGCATGTTATTCTCTACCTTGACGTTATTTTCGACATTCATTGCAACTTTTTATGGTTTTCAGGTTGCTGTTGAGATCTAGTATCGGCCTTGGGCTGGGATGCCTGATCTTCCCGAGGCCTTGCAGCTTTAGGCGTACCGTACTGTTTTTTTAGTACTGGACGCTTTGTTTGGTATCTTGGGGAGCGTGTTATTTTTCAGCATAGTGTCGATCACTTTGTGGTGCCCTTGCCTCCACCGGAGTCGAGTTTGGACTCACGTTTGCTTAAGGAGTTGATAAACAGGGGAGAGCACTACACTTTTCCTTGGTAGGAGCTTGTGCGTATGGAGGGCGAGTCATGTGTTTGAGCGGGTAAGATTTTTAACACACTGTTCATCCTTTTAATACCGCTTATTACTGATTTTTCTTTGCTTTTTTCTCATCCTACGTACTCGACCTTGATGGGATTCATGAAGCTGGTTGACGCTTTGAAGTACTGCAACATCAAGCTTCAACGTGGCGCAAGTTTTCAGGGCGGTTCTAGCAATGTTCTTGAGGTGTATTCACCCTTTCCCCATATTTACCATTTGTTCTATCTTGCACCATTGATATCATTTCATTTTGTTTTTTTTTTTCAGGAGCAACGGAGGTCTTGCTGGCGCTCGAGGCATAGAGGCTCGGAAGAGGGGGAGCCTAGTCGCGGCAGACGATCTCTTGAGGTTCGTCGGCATTCTTAGTCTCAGTGGAAGCCTAGGTCTTCTCATCCGTTTCAGGAGGCTCAGTAGTAGTAGCCCCAGCCTTCTTAGCCATTCCAGCACTTTCAGGGTCAGTGGCAGCGACCTTCATCTTCCCAGCCTTCACAGCCTGAGTTCAGGCCAATCCTTACCCCTGTGGACCAGGATTTATACTCAATTTCATTGTCTAGGGCGCTTCCTCCACCGGTGCCCGACTTATTTTCAGTTCCAGTGTCTGGGACAATGCCTCCACCGACGCTTCCTACCTCTTGAAGTTTGTCTACGCCGTTTGCTAGTTGAACGGGTCCTGCTTTGAGTTTGTCTGCTACTGGAGCTACAGGGACTAGTAGGGATACTACTCCTCGTACCTGGATGATGGAGGGACTATTTGGTTCACCGTTCCCGTATTCACAGGCTAGAGATGACACTGATCCTCACTCTTTTAGTTCTACAGATTTTTGACCGAGGGTTTTTATTTTGTACTTTGGTTGATGACACTTGACATTGTTTTATGCATCATGATTCACTTTATATATTATATTCACAATTTATGCATCTATTAGTGTGTATTAGTGTGTGCTTGAGACTCATTGTGTATGATTGTGTATTTATTAATGACGCGAAAAAATCGTAAGTGGAGGGTATCGACCTTCCCCAAAAGAAAAAAGAAATAAAAAAGAAAATGGGACAAGTTTTACAACTCCCCCAAAATAAAAAAGAAAAATAAAAATAAACATGAAAGTGGGACAAGTTTTACAACTTCCCCAAAAGGAAAAGTAAAACAAAAATAGAAATAAAAAATAAAAATAGAAATAAGAATAAAGTAATAAAATAAAATAATAATAAATAATAAAGATAAAAAAAATAAATAAAATAAATGGAGAATTTTATTAGGAGTGAAACTCTCGAAAAACATAATTAGAAGATAAACGGTCAAGACAAAATAATAAAAATCCGGATAAAAATAGGTAAAGGATTAAAAAATGAAAATGCGTGGGCACCGCGACACGACAGTGTGCACCGTGTCACAGCAAAGTTTGTCGTGTAACGACACTATTTCCCATGACACGGTGGAATTTCCCGTGTCATGGTGCGCTTATTCTGCAGTGGTGTAGTTTGCGCGCATAGAAAGATAGATTTTGAGTATTTCCAAGTGTTTTGGCTATAAAATGGGACCAGTTTATTCGTGATATGCATAATTACGAAACATAATATTATTAGAATTTCATATTTCAATAATAATGTCTCAGAATTTTAATAATACATTGCGCGACTGGTCTTATTCTTTGACCAATGCTGACAAAAGAGAGTTGGAATTGTTTCATGTCAGAGGCTTATTAGCATTGAGGCATGTGGAATTTGAACATGTTTTTCTTAGGGCAGCTTTAGACTATTAGAGTCCAGAAACACATTGTTTAAATTTGATTATGATGAAATCTGTCCCTGCCGAAGGAATTCGGTGCCATCTTTGGTTTTCCTGCCAGGAATTTCATTGCCATGCCTACCCTACGTGAGTATTATTACCAAGACTTTGAACGCCATCTGAATCTGACTGATCTAGATTTAAATAAAATTGTGTGTGGTAATGAAGTAGATTTAGAAAAGCTTGCGAGTTTATATTTTAATCGCCCTGTCTCTGAGTCTTATCATGTATACTGTAGAAGGGCTTATATTTTTTTGCATGTTTAGCCAGCTTTTATTTGCAAACGGTAGGGTAGGACATGCTTATTTAGCGTATGTGCCTGAACATGTTGAATCTGGGAGATCTCCTATGCCTACTTGCCTTGGAGAAACTTTGCGCGGCCTTGACGAAGAAAGAGCTGATCGGAAAGCCATCAGGAAGAGCTATCTAGTACTGTTGCAGGTAAAAACGCGCTCTAATTAGCCCCCGTGACACAAAGCAGGCACCGTGTCACGGTGCATGTCTGCCGTGACAGGTGCATTCTTCCGTGTCACGATGGGTTTTCTGCAATTTGTTTTCTGACTGATTTTTTTTTATTTTGCAGATTTGGTTGATGGAGCGTTTAGAACTTTTTAAAGCCCCCGACGATATTGAAAAATATGGTCCCAACGATCTAGTACGCAGGAAGAAGAATTACTCTGCGAACATGTCATATGATGATTGGAAGATTTTCTTTGTAAAGAGAGAATTTTCCATTCGGTGGGTGATGCCTTGGTGGAGGCTTACTAGGATGGTTGGCACGAATGATACTCCGTATTGTCGCGTTCCTAGTATTTTAAAGCTGACTTTTTATTGTCCTTCTCGATTGATGCTACAATATGGACTTGAACAAGTAGTTCCACGGTATAACGATAGTCCTCGTGAAGTATCGTTGCATGAAACTAACGTTCACAAGTACGAGGCTTATTGGATTTGAAGACCTTTTTGTACCGTTTCTGCGAGTAACCAAGCTCCTCCTCCCTTATCTAGTGCATACAAGGCATGGTTGAATCCTAGAAATAGAAGGGATCGAGTCGGATCATGCAACATTGATGTGAAGGGACGTCTTGGAAGTAAGAAGGCGCCTCCTAAAGATCGTCTAGGTTCGAGAACACAAGGAATTGAGTTTAAGACTCCTATAATGTCTATAAAGAAGAATTTTGGAAAGGAAAGGGTAAGGAAAAGATGGTTTATAGAGAGAAGCAATCGAAGAATTCTAAGAAAGGTGAAAGGGGTGAATGTTCGACTAGGGGTTGTGACGGTTTGGGCTACAAAAGACACATTAATGGTGAAGGCTGACCTAGTTGAAAAAGAGAAGGAGGTTCCTAAAGTTAAGAAGGATTAGATCAATATTTCTTTCCTTTTATAATTTTTAATTTTTAAATAAAGCGCATGATGCCAATAATTGTAGTCATGTTTATTTCAATAATAATAGCATATTTATTTTCTCCTTAAATAAAAATTACAATGACTCCTTTTTTTTTTATCCGAGTCAAGAAGTCGGACACAATGGAAGAAAAATAACAATAGTCGAACAAATAGCAAGTCCAGTTTTACCGCGCCACGAAACAATTCACCGCGTCACACTGTAAAATACCGTGTCGCGGGGATAATCTGCTGATTTTTATGCTCGAAATCCACCGTGCCACGTTGAAAATTGCCGTGACAAGGTAACTATTCCCGTGGCGCGGTGGATGCTAACATGGCACGGCAAGATTATTTATTTATTTTTTATTTTTTTTGCCGTGCCACGGTGAATTTTGCCGTGCGACGGTATATGCTGACGTGGCGCGGTGGATGCTGAACTGGCGCAATGTATGATTTTCTTGATTTTAGCTCCATTTTGTCGTGGCACAATGCTGAACTGGCGCATGTACTTGATCGACGGAGGAAGAATTTTTTTTAAGTGGTCGGGCCCCCTTGAGGTGATGCCTACGTATCCTTAAAAAGTAATCAGGCTAATTTTATCTCTATCGGGTTATAAACACATGCAACTAGGCATAAAATTTCTTGAGTAGATCAAGTTGGTTAAATTGTGGAAACCGTTACAGTCCATGTCTACCAATTGTGCTGCTTCGCCAGACAAAATGGATTTAACAATGTACGGCTGTAGACACCCAAATGTGTCTCCCTAAAACCAAACCTAGTGATAAATACTTTTCACGTCATTTGATTATCGAACAAAGCGAAAGTGTGAAAAGTCTAGTGATGAGGATGTTTTTATTAAAATATCTCTTCTTTCGGTTTTTGAAATTCTTTTCTTACCCTATTTATGAAAAACGTGCATTCCATTTTATTTTGGTCCATGATATGGGTTTAATAATGGTGTAGTTTGATAGGGTTTGAAAAGACCTTTCCAACGATATATTATAAGCCCAATTCCGATGAATAATGAGGAAGTTATGACCAAAATACTAAACTGGGCCCAAACCGGATCTTACCTACGACACAATGATCATGTGGAGGGTCCAAAGGTTTAATCCTATTCCTAAACTAATTAGGATTAATTAGAAGCTTCTATAAGTTTCTAAAAGATCTTAATTATCCTTTTTGAAAAGATAAGATTAAAGAATTTGAGTTAAATAAAAACTTTCCTTTTACAAAAACTTTCCTTTTCTTTAATCCTAATTCTATTCGAATTTAAAGATATTCAAAGAAAGTAAGATATTATTTTTGTGCCTCATAATCTTTATCCATATCTTATATGGTTGGATAGATATTCAAATTATCTTTTCAATGATATATTATAATATTAATTTCGAGTTATAACGAAAAAGATATGAAAGAAATACAAGACTCAATCCAAAACTGATACCGTCCTACAATTTCGGCCATATATTTTTATCTACAATTTTTTTTAATCTGATTTCAATTGGGCTGGAAAGTAGACTTCAATAGATTTCCATCGACATATTTTTATGCCTTATTTGGACTTCCGGATCAAAAGATATGATAAAAACAAAATCCGCAAAAACTGCTGTCCATCGAATTCTATTTCGATTCGAATTCGGATTCTTTTCTTATTCTTCGACCCTCTTTTTTCCCTATAAATAGAGGTCATATCTCCCCCTTTTCAAATCACCAAATCTCATCAAGAATATTGATATTATCTCTCTTATTCTAAACCAACTTTTCACAAACAAAATTCCGCACTCACAAGATCTACACACACCTAGCATAATTCGAAGTTACCTTCGCCCTAGACGTGAAAGGTTTGATATTTCTTAGGGTTTGGTCCCAAATATAGTCTAAACTTTCTTAATTCTTTCTTAATCAATTATTTAATTTAATTATTTTGATTATTATTTTCCTTGAAGTTGCTAATGCGTGTATTTTGTTATTAGAAAGAGATACGAGGCATCCAAGTAAGTGCTTTAATTGATTTATTGATATTATGATATAGAAATCATGCTAGGTTGTTATTATGATTCCTAGTGTCATGTTAGGGTGTTTTGATCTTCCTAGTATCATGTTTAGGGTAACAACTAAAGTTTCTAATATCGAATATAAGAATTGTGATTCCTGCGATGCTTCCTATTCTCTTTCTAATATTCATGTTAATATCATGTTAGGGCTAAAGTTTTTATTTTTATTATTTAGTGATATGCTAGAGTTTGTTATTAATCTTGTTAGTATCATGCCTAGGATATTGCTATTATTATTCTTTATTATTTTAATTATAATTGTTATAATTATGATTATTATTTTGATTTATTATGTTACTTGATTATATTTATTTGTTTTTGCTTGATCACGCCTTTTATGCATGTTTAAAGGGAATTTGTACTTGTAATCACGCTTAATAAGATAATTAATAATCTTGTTTAGGGTTAATTTGATTATAATTCAAGTGATCGCCAATAATAGATTTATTTGTGCATTAATATTCAACCAACATAGATTAATAAGGTTTAGGGTTAACCCTATTGATTGCATGTTAGTCAGAAAGCGCACATGAATACGATCCGAATAAAGTAGAGGCCTATTATTAAGGTAGGTTCAATCTCTTTTAGGTTGGATTTGTACCTTCATCCCCGAACTTCCAGTCATGGTTCCAGACCTATTGGAGTTGACAATCTCCTGGATCGTTAAGTGGTGTAACCTTCACCTCGCGAACGGTTTACAAGTTCGTAAAACTTGTTGGCGACTCTTTTGCTCTAGCTTCCTTCCCTTTGGACGCCACCGTACGTTAGTGTATGATCACAGTGGGGTTCAAGTTTGGGGTAATTCTTGAAATATTCCCTAAAGTTTTTGGCGACTCCACTGGGGAGGATTTCTATTTTAATTCCTAAAATTTATTTTGGCAATTATTTAGAATGAGTGGATGAGACTCAAAAAGTTCAAAGTATTTCATGTGCATAATTTTGATTAAAATTATTGTCATATGCATAAAAAATATCTCATTGGAAAGACCATTTGTAATGAGTTAAAAACATAGGATTAATACACGTAGGAAATTTGAGGAATATCTTTCACAACAAGGATCGAAATAATGCTGCGTGAAACTGGAAAATTTTATCGAGCATAGAAAGCTGCTGAGGCATGTAGGAACTAGCGTCAGAAAATAGTGTCTGTCGCCAACGATTTGACTCTGTCGCCAAGCGACATAATCAAATAGTAGCGACGACCTCTATTCGCTGGCGCCAAGTTCTTCCAATACCAAGCCAGAAATATGCGTTCTAATTTTGATCAGTTTTTAGCACTGTTTGCTCGATCTTACTTCCTGATTGAGTTTTTCTCACTTTTCTAAAACCCATATGTGTTCTTCATATGGACATAACCTTCTAGGAATTCATGCTCCATCTACCTGATTGAACGCTCTGTGCAATAAAGTGTACATCCGAGAATGTTGAATTCACTAAACCATGGAAGCGAGTTTTTAACTCGCGGTGTCCCATCCACTCGCGCCAACCCTTCAAAAGGTAAGGCTTCCGCAAGGTGCATTCGGACAATTAACCATGGACCCTCTTTGACTAACCCATATCCCAAACTTTAGAGAACTAGAGCCATGGTTAGGTTGCGAATTCATTGCATCATATTGTGCCCACTTGACTAATTGTGCATTATTTGTTGTGCATACTCTATGTGTTTTTCCTAACCGTTTGGTTTGACTTGTGTTTGTAAATAAGTCTTAATAAACTAACCAATGACTAAAAAGCTTTTCTTAATTAATTGATTAATTAATTTGAGCTAAAAAAATATACCTTAAAATAGAGTCATAGTTCCTTTAAGTCAACCCGGATTTTTATTCCCGTATACTGCATAAGCGTCAACTTATTTTGTTCATAGCCGGAATTATAAAAGAGTTACGAGTCGTACAAGCTATGGATCTGTAGCCCCAAGTTTTATCTTTAATTTGGCGTTCGTTTCATCCCAATCAGAGTCAAAAATCAAAAGTTATGACTAAAATACCACAGCCTGTCTAGTTTAATGCATATAAATGAAGTCTTAATTTAGTCTTTGCTTGAGTCTAGTCACATAGTTGGCGAGCGCTAAATCGGTCGCACAATTTAGGCTCATTCAAACACATTTATAACAAAAACCTCACTCAAACAAGTACAATGGCAAGCAAAGGTTCGGTCCACGGAGAACGGGAATCAAATGCTAAATAATCTTAATGCTCAAGCTAAATCGAAATCAAGGTATAAGTGGTGATTAACTAACAAACTACAGCTAAAGGTTGAATTCAAGGGATTAAAACACTATGGGAATGGGATTCACTCAACCAATAGCAATTAGGCAAATAGGGAGGAATGAGGGTAATGGAATAGCAAAGACCACATGTAAGATCAACATCAAACGATATGAAAACAACTCAGATTACTAAGCTTAGATCCCTCATTAACTCAGCAACAAAAGATACATAATCATATTGCAATAGGTAATGAAACATTCAACTCACATTTCCATGTCGAACCAAACATTTCATGCCATCAAGTTCAATAATCTAGGTTAATTACTCCTATCATGAAGAACTAACAAGCAATCCCATATAATCAAGTTTAGTCGCAATCCATCATTAAAATCACTCCCAAACTCACATAATCACCAATAGGTTGAGTTTCACCCAACCCCTAGCCAAGAGGACTACTCACAATTCATTGTGAGTACATGCAAATTCCAAGCTTGGATTATAAGCAATTCTAAGATTTGGAAAAACAAGTGATTATCTATGGACAAAGCTAACATGCAACAACAATATAACAAGATTGAGAGAAAATCAAGTGGCTTACAAAACAAAAAATAAAATCAGAAAATAATGAAGGACAAATGAAAGAAGTTACTATTGAAGCTTCAAAAATGTTGGATAATTGCTGAAATTCTTGAGATAAATCTTGAAATTTGCTTCTACAATGATTAGATTTGAGAGTTTCTAAAACTAAATCAACTAATTTAATGAAGTTGCTAACTAAGAGAGAGTATCTTTTTTTGCTGAAAACTATTCTACTGTTTTTTTTCTCTCCCCGAAAAACGATCTCAAAAGAACCTTAAATAGTCCGTACAAAATTGGCTGAGATCGGGAAAAGGTCCGACCGAACTCTGGGTAGGTTCGGTCGGACTCAGGGTAAGTTCGGTCGAACTCTGTGTAGGTTCGGTCGAACCTCCCTAATCCTTGTTTGGTCGAACTTTTAAGGTTCGACCTCTCCTGTAAAATTGCTGAAAACTGGTTTGACACTGCCTTCACTGCACCCAGGAGGTTCGGTCAAACTTTTCAAAAGTTTGACCACACCTAGGTTCGACCGGACCTTTCAGAGGTTCGGCCACACCTCCTCTTGCACTTCCTTTTCTTGCTTCCTCTCCTTCCCTTTTGCTCCTCTTGCCTATGTCCATGGCTTCCATACTTGGCCAAGGGGCCTCCCACCGTGCATAGGACCGTCATGGAACCTGCAGAAGATACCAAAGTTCACGAGAGCATGGGGATGATAAAATAATGCATAAAGATTATCAAAATAAGCGCAAATAAGCATTACTTTTCATCAATACATAAAGAAGCCATAAGAGGATAAATGAGGTGGAAAAAACTAAGAAAAATAAGAGGAAAAAGACCTAAATGCTACCCCTAAGAGTGACATATATGTCACTCATCAAACTCCCCCACGCTAAGCCTTTGCTCGCCCTCGAGCAAAGCAAAGGAAAATGAACAAGGGAGAAAGAATTAGTTATTCAAACATGCAAGGAACAAAAGAAAAACCGAAATTGCTTTTAGCAAATGCAACAAGCCATTTAAACCCCAAGGTCGCCGATGAGGACGAGTTGTGATCTCGTGAGGGTTTCCAAAGAGCATGCCCCACAACTCTTACAAAATTGTGTTCAAGACAAACCAAAAACAAGGGAAAGAGAAACAACAAATCCAACACAAATCATAGCCAAGTCGAGCTTTTGGAGATAACAAACATGAATGAGAGTCAAACTTTCTGAGTAGTAGAAGTGAGCATGCAAGGGGATGCCGAAAGTTGATTGAAGGATAAGTCATGCTAAGCATAGAGAACTCAAACATGCACCACTCCCCCCGCATTCCATACAATCTTACCGCGTTCCCTCATCTATATTCAAATCCGCCCTTGGAGATAGCATCAAGTGACTCCTCGAAGGAGCCGGAACAAAGATAAAACACTGCAAAATAGAGGAACCTGACATCTCACCAAGTCATGCCTTCTCCATATGCTTGAGTTCCAGCTCCCTCCATCGACTAGTGACTCAACCAACCTAGGTCAACAGGGCATTGAAAGGGTTGTAACGTTGACTAGGGGGTAAGGGTGTGGAGGAATTTGGAAATTGGTGCTTAGCCTAACCGTGAAGCAAAGGGTGATCAAGCCTCTTTTTCAAAATCAATCATCAACCAATTTTCAAACTACGTTGCCACAATCTTGAACTATAATGCCAAACACTTTTGAGCTTTCGCTTTCCTCTTGCATCTTCATTCATCAACTCTTCGTTTGTCACATTCTCTCTGTTTTTTTTATAATTTTTTTTTCTTTTTTTTTAAATTTTTTTATTTTATTTTTTAGCTTCAAAGGCTTTTTCTAGGATTTACATTTGCTTTTCTTGAACACATATTCACAAAAACACTGCTTCACTTTCCAAGTAGAACCATTCCCTTCCAAATTTCAAATCAAAACTACAATAAGCCCTCATGGCTTGAGCTTCACGATTCTAAGGGTGAAAGTAAAACAAAAGGGCCATGGGCTTGCAATGTGCTATAATCAAGGAGGGGAAGACTCAACATGGTAAGGGCAAATGCAACCCAAAAATAAAAAAGATAAAAAAAAAACTAATATTAGAAAACAAAAATAGTCACCGAATGAAGAATGCCTTTGTCATTCGTAGGTTAGTTCGGTCTCGATCTCGGGAGCCAGACACCAAGTTCTAGATCTAAGCATGCCTTGGTGAGGATCCTACGCCGCTCATACAAGTAATGTTGGAGGCTTGAACAATAAAGCTCACATCGGGTTACAAAAACCATCTCTAGGGCTTCAAATCCCCTAATGAGAGCAACACCTTCTTACCACAAACAAGTGAATTTGGGTTCGATGGGCCTAACGAGTTCTAGAACAACTACCTTAGCATGAACATATCCCAGAGTCAACCAATGGAAATCCTGAAGCATGCAAACTTATAACACTCAAGAAGCAAAGCATTCAAACACACGAGTCAACATTATGATGCTCGAAATGAAAATGAAACAACTAAGCTTTTCGTGGTTTGCCATGAATAAAAAGGAAAATCTTTTTCATTTTTTCACATTTTTCGAAATTTTTTTTTTATTTTTTTTAATGCAAGGAGTACAAGAGAGATAAGAGGCTAGTAAACATATAATTCTCAATCTACAAACAAAGATCGTTCGGCATCAATACCAACGATCACCAGATTCCGTGGAATCAAATGCAAAAAACCTCGAACAATCAACTCCATTCTAGTCTAAACTAACTATGCACACAAAGAAAAATAAAGGAAAGTAGGGAAAGATCTCACCAAATGCTGCTTGAAATAGAACACAAGGCAAAATTGCGATCTCACCGAGGTTTCCGGAGCTTGAGTTGCTCCTTATTCCATCATTTTGTGCTTCCGTTTTCAAGCTACAAGGAAAGTGAGCCAAAAGAAAAGAAACACTACAAATATACAAAGAAAAGTTAGTGAATAAAAGGAAAAGACTAGAATTATAAACAAAAGGAAATGATTGACAAAAAGCTATCTACAAAATTTGGATTAAGGGATTTGGATTTTGGGATCAAGAGAGAAGAGGGAAAAACAACTTCAAATTTTTTTTTTTTTTTTTTTTTTTTTTTTTTTTTTTGAAATGAAGCTTCATAACATCATCATCATAAGAATATTACCAACCAAAAATCATCTCTAACTACAATAAATTCATTATCCCTGATGGTTCTCCATATGCACAAGCTACCATCCTACCACACTACCCTCCTATGTACACTTCAACCAAAAGGAACATCCTCCCCCACGCTAGTCTTTTGCACGTCTCGAGTAAAAGGAATAGGCATGAAAGTCCGGGGGGAAAAGGGAAGGAGAGAACCCTCATTGGGGGTTTCTATCCTCCCGTTCCTTAGGAGGGTTCATGAAATCAAACCCCGGGCGATCCATGAATGGATGGAAAGGTTGGTTAAAGTGCTCATAGGGCCACCCTTGTGTACCCTAACCACCATCAAAAGGATTCGGGGTTGATGGACTTGCCGGATCATAGGCGTAGTCACACCTACCCGGCCGATAAGGGTTGTATGGCGGGGTACCAACACGTTGGGATGGGTCGATAGGACCTTCCCAATAAGCATAGGTGTTTGGGGAGGGGTTGTTAGGGTCATAGGGGTCCCAATGTGGAACTGGACCCACTTGAGGCGGGTGGTAGGGATAGTTAACATAGGGCGTTTGAACGCCCGCTTGCACAAGACTATCATAGTTCATCCTTGCGTAGTACCCCCATTATTCAATAGAAGCCTGATTATCATAACGAATACCATCGAGGGTACTACGCAGGGCACTCATATCAAAAGGAGAAGAGGAAGAAGAAGAAGATGTCTCACCTCCCCCACTAGGGGGGGGGGGAAAGGGATGCTCCACTTGGTAGACCGGTTGAGGGTGAGGGATTGCACCGCGGACTTGATTTTTTTCTTAATTCATCGGGGATGAATTTTCGCGCAATCTTCCACCTTAGCGGGTTGGAAGGGTCTACCGAAGTGTGAGGAGGATCCGGGAGGACACACCATTCTTCTCCATTATCAACCAAGAGGATAAATTTGCGATTCTGGGTGGTGTAGTTGATGAAGCGTTGGTTGCGGAGAGCAACAATAGAAAGAGCATAAGGAGGGTAGCCGACGGCCTCTTCTTCTTTGTTTTGGAGCACACGGGGGAGCAAATCAATTTGGTCCTTGTAAGCTCCACCATTCAAAGAAAGGGCAATGAGGGTGATCATGCCCCCCATGTGTATCTCATCACCAAGCCGCCCATCTCGAGTGTCCAACAATCTCGAGATAAAAGTGGTGGAGCATTTGAACTTTAAACGCTGAGGATTGTCGGCCAAGTAAAGGCAAGCTACCTCATCTTTCACCATAGGGCCGAGGTTTGCCTTGAAGAATACGACATACTGAAGGAGCCGGGCAAAGTATCTCAAAGCAATATGGATGATGTTGTTGACCTTTGCGGTGTTAGTGCGAAAGACGGGCTTGGTGGAGATGCTCTGCCACCATTCTTGTTCATTATAGGGAATGCGACACATTGAGGTCATATCGGAAGGTCGATGCATCCCGGTTGCTTGCCAATGGAAGATCTCATTGAGCTCACTCTCGGTTAGGGAATGGTCTTCGTTGAACATACGAAAGTGAAGAATAATTTGAGATTCATTCCCTTCATCATCTTCTTCAATGACTTCCTTGCGGAGGGAAGCAAGGAACTCCAATGTGACGCGCTCATAGGTGTGAGCGTGGAGGTCAATGAACTCGCCCCAACCAAAGTTTTGTGCGAGCCGGACTACTTCATCCATGATGCCAAGCTTTCTCAAGGTGTTCCCGCAGAAGAACCTTGTAGATCGTATGGGACGGTCTATGAGGGTTTTATAGACATCCCAAAAGTGTTTGTTTGGAGCGATGATGCCATGATCATAGATTCCGGGTGGAGGTGGAAAATTTGGCGATGAAGATTCACCTGTCCTCTTCCTCTTGGACTTGCTTTTGCCAAAAAGATGCATTGTGAATCTACAAAAATCGCCAAGAATTAACATTAGGAAGATTCAAGCCAAAAGGAGGCACAAGAAGCTCGTCGAGATAAAAAGTGTGTGCAATGAGAGTAAAAGCCATGAGTTGTGAAAAAGATGTAGACGGTAGCAACAATACAATTCAAGGCATTAATGGACACTTATAAACCAAGGCATGAGCTAAAAATCCTATGGCAATCGAATGCAAATCCTAAGAAAACCTAGGCGAAATTGGGCATGATGTCCCCTAAAATTCATGAAATCCATTCAAAACTCATCGAAATCAAACCGAGAACAATGAGTAATAGTCACAAAATTCCATCCAACTCAAGAATTTCTCAATCAAAATGTAGCATGAACAACCTAGTGAAAGATTAACACATTCAAGCAAACAAATTGAAATCATGAAAACCCAAGTCATACATGCATATTCATCATGAAACAAGTTCTACTAACAACAACCAACCAATTACAACAAGGAAATCCCAATAACCACTTAAATCAAACAATCCATGACTAACAATATCAATTATACCACATATCATACTTGAACATGTAAAACATGGTAAAACAAAGAGAAATTGAAGAAATGAGCTTGCAAAAGCTAGAATAACCATACCACAATTGATTGGAAGTAAGTAGAAATCAAGAAGTTTCAAGTCACTCAAACCCTAGAAATTGGGGAAAATTTAAGGAGATTGTAGGAATTGAGTAGTGGATGTTAATGAAGTGAGGAGGGAAAAAGATAGGAGTGATTTTTATGGAGATTTGAGGTTGAAGGAGGGGTGACAATGGAGTATTAGGGTGAGAAGGAGAAGAGAAGGGAGAGAGAGAGCCGAATGTATGAAGTAAGAGCGAGAAAAGCAGCGGCTCAAGCCTATTAATTCTGGGCAAGCTCGAAAAAGGTTCGGTCGGACCTTATGAGGTTCGGTCGGACCATAATAAGTTCGACCAAACTTTTGAAACGTTCGGTCGAACTTTTGGATTTTCCAGAAACTGCCAGAATTCAGCCTAATTTGATTTCCAGAACAGGAGCGGCCGAACTTTCTGGGGGTTCGGTCGGACCAGCATAGGTTCGACCAAACTTTTGAAAAGTTCGGTCGAACTTTTTGATTTTCCAGAATCCGACAGTTTTTAGCCCATTTTGAGTTCTAGGGGAGGAGCGGCCGAACTCTTGGGTGGTTCGGTCAAACTTTTGCAAAGTTCGGCCGAACCTTGTTGCAGTTTGGTCGAACACCCCTAAATCCCTCTATCTGAAAATTTGCACAAAACTTCCCCTCAAGACACACTAAAATACAACACAATCATGCCTAAGGTATATGGAAAATGCATTCCTTTTTAAGGCAAGACAAACAAGAATACCGACACAAACCAAATACACGCAAAACCATCAATCCAAAGTTGTGAAAGAAGAAAAGAAAACATCAAGCAAATATAATAGAGGAGGGTTAGAAACTCGGGTTGCCTCCCAGAAGCGCTTCTTTAACGTCACTAGCTAGACGTACTTCACACACTCAAAAGATGAGATTGCATTGCATTGACTCAATCAAACCAACATGAGCATCCTCATAATAAAGCTTGAGGCGATGCCCATTGACCTTAAATGACCTCGATCCATCCAAATCATTTAGCTCAACGGATCCATGGGGGAACACCTCCTTAACGGTGAATGGACCACTCCACCTTGACATGAGTTTTCCGGGAAATAGTTTCATCCTTGAATTGTAAAGCAACACCTTATCTCCAACATTGAAGGTCTTCTTTTCAATTTGCCGGTCATGCCACTCCTTTGACCGGGTTTTTGTACAAGCTTGCACAATCATAAGCATCCATCCGTAGTTCCTCTAACTCATGCAAGTCTAGCCACCTTTGTTCACCCGCACTCGCCAAATCAAAGTTGATCTTTTTGATAGCCCATTGAGCACGGTGTTCAAGTTCAACCGGAAGGTGACAAGACTTACCATATACAAGCCGGTAGGGGGTAGTGCTGATGGGGGTTTTGAAAGCGGTTCTATAGGCCCAAAGGGCATCATCTAGCTTGTCCGACCAATCTTTCCTATTCCTAGCCACTGTTTTCTCAAGAATTACCTTGATTTGGCGATTGGAAACCTCCGCTTGCCCACTTGTTTGTGGGTGATAAGTCGTGCCAAAGCGTTGATGGACCCCATTCTTTCTCAGCATCTTTTGAAACACATTATGAATAAAATGAGAACCATTATCGCTAACCACTGCTCTAGGGATCCCAAATCTTGGAAATATCACCTTTTTGAACATCTTTATCACTACCTTGTGGTCATTAGTTGGGGAGGCAATGGCTTCAACCCATTTAGAAACATAATCAACCGCCACAAGGATGTATTGATTTCCATTAGATGAGTGAAAAGGTCCCATGAAATCAATGCCCCACACATCAAACACCTCAAGTTCAAGAATCGGTTGTTGAGGCATTTCATTTCTCTTCGAAACATTACCAGTTCTTTGGCATGAGTCACATGTTTTCACAAAACCCCATGAATCTTTGAAGATATGAGGCCACCATAACCCGCTTTGTAGTACTTTCAAGGCTGTTTTGTTGGCACCCATGTGCCCTCCACAAGGATCGGAGTGGCACATCTTCAAAACACTCTTCACTTCATCATTTGGCACACATATACGGAGTAAACCATCTACTCCTCTTTTGAAAAGGATCGGATCATCCCTTATGTAATGCCTTGCTTCCCTTTTCAACTTCTTCTTCTGGTTCCTTGAAGCATTTGGAGGAAACTCCCCACAAGCCAAATAGTTCACCAAATCCGCAAACCAAGGAAGATCTTTCTCGGCCAACAAGTAAAGCACATCATCTTTTAACTCATCACAAATTGGGACCCCATCGTCATTATCTTGCACGTTCTCTAACCGGGATAGATGATCCGCAACCACATTTTCGGCCCCCTTTTTGTCCCGAATCTCTACATCGAATTGTTGAAGTGATAGCACCCAACGAAGAAGACGAGGCTTGGACTCTTTCTTTGCCACAAGGTACCTAATAGCCGCATGATCAGTGTAGACAATAGTTTTGGAACCAATGAGGTAGTTCCAAAACTTCTCAAAAGCATGAACCACGGCAAGAAACTCTTTCTTCATTCAAGGTCTTAGACATGTAGTAAATCACGTGAAGCCTCTTCTCTACCCTTTTCCCCAATACTTCTACAATCGCAACATCACTTGCATCGCACATAAGTTCAAATGGCAAATCCCGTCTTGGCCCTTGCACAATTGGAGTTGAGATTAAAGCCTCCTTTAATTTGTTGAAAGCTTGGAGACACTCTTCATCAAAAATAAAGATGGCATCTTTTTGAAGAAGAGAATTTAGGGGTCTAGCAATTTGTGAGAAATCCTTGATGAATCTCCTATAGAACCCGGCATGCCCCAAAAATGACCTTACTCCTCTCACATTGATTGGTGGCGGAAGCTTTTCTATCACTTCAACTTTGGCCTTGTCAACTTAATCCCTTTGTTTGAAATCTTGTGACCAAGGACAATTCCCTCTTCCACCATAAAGTGGCATTTCTCCCAATTAAAAACCAAATTGACCTTCTCACATCTTGTCAAGCACTTGCCCAAGTTGGACAAACAATCCTCGAACGAAAGGCCCCCTACCGAGAAATCATCCATGAAAACTTCCATTTCGGCTTCAAGCATGTCCCCAAAAATACTCATCATGCATCTTTGGAAGGTTGCCGGTGCGTTGCAAAGCCCGAAGGGCATCCTCCTATATGCAAAAGTTCCATAGGGACAAGTAAAAGTTGTTTTTCTCTTGGTCATCCGGATTTATAGGGATTTGAAAGAAACCCGAATAACCATCAAGAAAGCAATAATACTTGTGCTTGGTTAGTCTTTCAAGCATTTGGTCGATAAAAGGGAGAAGAAAATGATCCTTGTTGGTGGATGCATTTAGACGTCTATAGTCTATGCACATCCTCCAACCAGTAACCGTTCTAGTTGAAATGAGATTACCATTCTCATTTTCAACTACGGTCATTCCTCCCTTTTTAGGGACCACATGAACGGGGGAAACCCATCTAGAACTCGAAATAGGGAAGATGATGCCGGCATCAAGGAGTTTGGTGATTTCTTTCTTCACCACCTCCCCCATTTGAGGATTGAGTTTCCTTTGCCTCTCAATGGAAGGCTTAGCACCCTCCTCAAGTGTTATGTGGTGCATACATAAAGCGGGGCTAATACCTTTGAGGTTATCTATGGTATAGCCTAACGAACCTTGGTGATCTCTCAAAACACCACATAACATTTGAGTTTGGCACTCGTTCAAAAAAGAATTCACAATAACCGGAAAAGTTGAATTGGGGCCCAAAAACTCATACCTTAGGTGTGATGGTAGAGGTTTCAACTCTACCATTGGAACACCCTTACCTTCTCTTGAGGTAGCTACTTCTAATGCATCATGCGTTGTGATTCCCATGCACACTTGCTCATTGCTAGATTCTGTACTTCCTTCAAGCATTTCTTCATACAATGCCATCTCTTTGCTTTGGTCACCTATCTTTTCCTTGTTCAAAAGGACATTCTCAAGGGCATCGTTAGTAGTGAGCAAGTGCTCATGCATAGAAGTTACAATAGAATCAATAGTATCAATCATCAAGACTAGAGCTTGGATATTTCATGCTCTCATTCAAATCAAATTATATCACCTCATCTCCTACTTTTAGTGAAATTTTAGCACTTTGAACATCTATTAAAGCACTCGAAGTAGCAAGAAAAGGTCTTCCTAGAATTATTGGAATGTTAACATCCTCATCCATCTCTAACACAACAAAATCCACCGGAATTACAAACTTTCCCACTCTTAGGGGAACATCCTCTACCTTACCCTTTGGAAATTTAATGGATCGATCGGCCAATTGTAAGGTAATGTTAGTGGGTAGAAGTTCCCCTATCTCAAGTCTTTGATATACCGAATATGGCATAAGGCTAACACTAGCCCCAAGGTCACACAAGGCATTATCAATTTGCATTTTATATATTGCACAAGGGATTGAAAAGTTACCGGGATCTTTTAACTTTGGTGGCATCTTATTCATGATAATAGCACTACAATTCTCGGTGAGATTCACCGTTTCCACCACATCACACTTTCTCCTTCCACTCAAAATATTCTTTTAAAAACCTAGCATAGTTAGGCATTTGCTTGATAGCATCGGTAAAAGGGATTGAAAGGTGAATATGCTTCAGTGTTTAAAGGAATTTTCCGAATTGCACATCTAATTTGTGTCTCACAAATTTATGGGGATATGGAAGTCTTTGCAATTGTTTGGTTTCTTTTTCACTCTCTTTTTCTTTTTCATTCTCTTTTCTTTTTCATTCTCAGAGGCTTTCTCTTCTTCATGCTCAAAATCACTCTCAAGGGGAGGCTCACTCATGTTCACTTTCTCATTGTTTTCCTTAGGGACACTCTCTTCCAACACTTTCCCACTCCTAGTTGATATAGCATTCACCGGTTTCTTGGGGTCAAGTCCTTGGGGTGGAAGTTTAGAAGTGCTAGCTCCCTCTTTTAAAGCATTGGCCAATTGAGAAATTTGTGTTTCAAGCATTTTGTTATGGGTCATTACTTCATTAAACTTCTTATCACTAGTGGCCATGAAAGTGTTGAACATTTTGGCTTGGCTTTCCATCATCTCTTCTAGGCTAGACTTTTGTGGAGGTGGTTGAGTGTAACAATTGTCTTGTTGTGCTCTAGGACCTCTCACATTGGAATTAGCTTTTTGGTTGTTAAAGCCTCTATTACCATTATTATTCCAATTGTTCCGGTTATTAGAACTCCCCCCTTGGTGGTATTGGCCTTGATTTCCATAGTTTCCTTGATTGTT
>NW_018743404.1:0-26106 GCF_001683475.1 Chenopodium quinoa | reverse complement strand
ATGATGAAGTAGAGGTCACTGGTCACAAGGAGGGGACACTCACTAAAGAGGCCATGGTACGTGGTAGGGTAACTCGGTCTTCAGTGAAGAAGGTTATTGAGGAAGTTCAGGAGAAACAGTCCACTAGTTCTGTTCAGGGAATCAAGAGGAAATGGGTACCAGCAAGAACCCCTCGCACTACAAAAGGTATGTCTGTAGAATCTCTAACTACTAGTTCTACTGACTTAAATGCTCGATTGGTTCTTTCTGGTTGTCGTGTTGATAAGGGATATTTTGATGTGCCTGCTTTGTCTGAGTTTAAAAGTTTGATTGAGTATCAAGGATGGATGCCATTGTTTGATTGTAGTGCTGCTAATGTGTCTGGAGTTAGAGATTTTTATGTGAATTTAAAACAGTTGCCTGATATGTCTGTTGGTTCTCGTGTGAATGATGTGGATGTAAGCTTGGCTGTTGCCACTTTGTCTAGTATGTTAAGGGTGCCCAGGGATGGGTTTGATAAGTATTCTAGTGATTGGTGGCCCGTGTTGGTAGGGGTCACTCCTGATGAGATTTATGAGTATTTGTTTGGAGGAAAGATGTCCAAGAAACCTGGTGTCTTTAAATCTGCAAGTGATGCTGGTTCTGCATTCGTTATGCAAAAGGTCTTGATCCCAAGGGCTCAAGGAAGGGGAACAGTACGCATCATGGAGATGGTTCTAATGTATCTCATGATTAAGAGAAATAAGATTAATCTCCCCTCTTTGATGCTGGATCACATTTAAATTGTTATGGTTCATCCCACCATTCTCTGCCTTATTTTTGTCATTACTCAATTGCTTATAAACAACAATGTTACTATGAGTGGGTCCACTGTGCCTGTCACGGTTTTCACAAAAGAAATCCTAAAGCTAAAGGGTCTTGACATTAGTGGTGATGAGTTAAGTTTTAAAATTGAGGAACCGGCAGAGGAGATAAGACCCCCATCAAAGAAGAAGAAGAAGAAGAAGAAGAAGAAGAAGAAGAAGAAGAAGAAGGTAGAGGAACCAGTAGGTCAGGAAGTGATTCTGAAACGGTTGGAGAATCAGGAGGATATGCTAAGAAAGATAATAAGTTTGGTTCAAGGCTTGTCAACTTCTTTCACTACTAGGATGGAGCAGATGGAGAAAAAGTTAGCTGAAACTCAAGCTCAGATGGCTCCGGGTATAGATTCTGTTCCTCCACAGACTCAGCCTGAGGAAGAAGAGCATGGTGAAGAAGATGAGGAGGATGAAGAGGAACCAGTTGTTGATGCAGAGGATGATGCTAAGTACGAGGAGGAGGAAGAGGAAGAGAATAATGATGAGGAGTGATGCTGGTTTCTGCTCTTGTTTCCCCTCCCCCTTATTTCTATTCTAAAATAACTGATTCTGTTGGTCTGTATATTTCTCACTCAATCCATGAACTTTCTTTTTGATGTGGATTTGGGTTCCTTTTGTTGAACTTTGTTGGCTTGTATGGACCATTAATTCTACTATGGTATGAACTGTTTGACTAATCTCTTCTTGCAGCATACTACTTGAATGGTGGTTGTAACATACTACTTAAGAGTACTTTTTAATGATGCCAAAAGGGGGAAGTAGTGTACGAAAGCCTAGGATAGTGTAGAGTGTGTCAAGTAGTTCAGTTTTTAGTTCAGTTTGATAGTTTAGGGGAGTTAGTTTGATAGTTAGTTTTTGGAACCAGTTAGCCTCACTAACTTGTTCATTTGAGTCTTAAGTTTGTTGGTTGTACTCAAACCTATTTGATTACTTAATTGGAGTTTTTCTCTGTTTTTAACTTGATTGGTTGCACGAACTTCAATTAGTTTGTCATCATCAAAAAAGGGGAATTTGTTGAGTCCCTTAGGTTTTGAGTGATGACAAACGGTTACAGGAAACAGGTTACAATAAGTATTGCAAATAGTTGGTTGGAAACCAGCTGGAATTGAACACTGTTTTTCTAGACAAGTTACTACTTATTTGTGTTGTTCATTTAACTAACTTGTCTATATGCAGGAAATGGTTGGATATAAATTGTTCCATGTACTGGTGGGAAACCAGTAGGAACTGTTTGCTCGACTGCTATGCTGAAAAGCAGTCACATACTCTTTATTGTACATTAACCATGTTACATGTGCAGTAGTTAAGTTGATTCCAAGACTTGGAGCATAGAGGCCTTTAGAAGACATTCGAAGAAAGATACATTGCTCATAAAGGAAGCATTCAAGGAAGATTCAAGTCTTGAAGATTACATGAAGGAAAGAAGATTTGTACTTTAATGTTTAATCTAGTTTTATCATGTAATGTGCTCCGTAGTATGACTTGCATGTTTGGGTAAAATAAGTGCTTATAAGTGTATTGAGTTATATTATGAATTCTGGTACAAAGCTGGAACAGAATTCACAACATACTCAATTCAGGGAACCAGGTTGAGGAACCAGGTTCACTGTACGGAATATCCGAGCTGCGCGTTTTGAAAAATATTTTGTAAAATTATTTTTCAAAGAATCATTTTGAAAATATCCTAAGCAGCTGGAAATTAGATGAGAATATTGTGGTTACCTAAAAACTAGGAGTATTTATCTTAATTGATTTTATCTTTATGATTAAACCAAATAAGATAAATACTTTCCTAAAATCACATTATTGCTTGTTCATTCAAGATTATGTGATTTATGGAAACTGGGGTTTTTGTATCCAAGTATATAAACTCATCTAGCCTCTCATATTCCGTAGAACTCTCTCTGGAATTAAAAAGGGAGTAATTTTTGAGAGTCAAATACACTTAAGCACAAAAAGCCTATTCATCGAGTCATATACAAGAGCACTGCTTAGAGCTTAAACATTATATCCTTAATTTAGCTTTTAGAAGTGAGATCAAAAGAGAGCATTTGATTTGTCAAAGCCTTCAACAAAGGGGTTGAAAGGCTGGGTTAGTGTTTGTGAGTTCAAACACAAGGGGCTTACTAGTGTAAGTTCGAGCGCACATTCGGAGTAGAGTGTGGGGTATACTGGTTCCCGGAGTAAGGAGACAGTAGGGTGTCTGTGTTCTTTATTTTTCGGAGTAGATTAATAAAAGAGCATAGGGTAGGAGGACGTAGGCCATAGTTGGTGAACTCGTTAAATCTTTTGTTTGCTTTATTGCTTTTCTTACATTCCGCTGCTTTACAGGAACCAGCCCAACTGGTTCCTCTCATAGATCGAAAAAGAAGAAAAATAGGCCAAGGCTACTTAACACTCAATTCACCCCCCCCCCCCCCTCTTGAGTGCTCTAAAACCTTCATAAATTTTAGAACATACAATGAAAGTCATAGAATATGTAGAAAACATTAGAACTAAAAATAAACTTTAAACATAAAGAGAAAGATACAATAGAAAACTTTAAGAACATAAGAGAAAACTTTAGAACATTAAGGATAAACTTTAGAACATATATAAGTGAAAATTACTTTAGAACATATAATAAACCCATATAATAAACCATAGGTAAACTTTAGAATATAGCTGGAAAAATTTAGAACATAGAATAAAAACTTTAGAGCATGTAAAGAAACTTAGAACATGTAGTAAGTTTGAACATGTAAGTAAATTGAAACTAAAAAGCATTAAAAAAATTAAAATTACCTGAAGAAGTAACACGGGATGAAGGAGAATTATGTTCAACATCATCTAAATCCATGAATATGCAAAAAACCTAATTTCAAAACACACAAATTGTAGCTATAAAGCAATCATAAATTAAAATCCAATAAAATCAAGCAAATAAAAAATTGAAAAAAAAAAATCTGGAAAAAAAATTGAAAATAAAAACGAAGAAACCTGGAAAAAATTGAAAAAAAATCTGGAAAAACAATGGTAAAAAAATTGAAAAATAAATCTCGAAAATTAAAAACAAACAAGTTGAAAAAATAACGAAGAAATCTAAAGATGACACAAAAAAAACAGAAAATCGCAAAAAGAAGGAAATTAGGGGGAAAAAACAGTAAAATCGCAAAAAAAAAAAAAAAACAAAAAAAATCAAAAAAAATCGAAAGAAAAACTTAAAAGAAATCTGGAAAAGAAATGCAAAACAATTAAGGAATAAATTTCATGCAATTTTTTTAAGAATTGATAAACTTACCAAGTATAATTTTGGTTGATGAAGATGCTGAGGAGGAGAGAAATATTAAGGATAGGAAAGAATAACCTGATTTAGGGTTATTTAACTGTAAAAAAAATGTATAGAATTACAGAAATGTCATTGCTAAAAGGATCATTTTAGATGTTGGATCAAAACTAATAAACGGCTGAGATTGGTTCTTATATAAGATTGGGTTCTTATATAGAGGAGGGTTTTTACATGGCTCTCTCTCTCTCTCTCTCTCTCTCTCTCTCTCTTATATAAGGCCAAATTAGAAAATAACACCCGAAAAAACCCCCGATTTTTGATATAACACTACACCAAAAAAAAAAAGTTATATTATAACACCACCAAAAAATCCCAAAAATTTGGTTTCACCACCCACTAACGATTTTTGGATGAAAACCGTTAGTGGGGCCCGCCATGTACACGTGTAGTGTTTATTGGTTTAAAAAAAAAGAAAAATTATATAAAAAAAAAAAAACTTACCCCCTAACCCAGCCAGCCACCTCCACCACCAGCGCCGATCCCACCCATACCCAGCCCTTGAAATTGTCGACGGAGCTCCGAAACCGTCGCCAAAGCACCGTGACTCTAACCCACACCTTCGCCGAACACCGTTACCCCAACAAAAACCAGCCGAAACCCCAGCCCACACCTTCGCCGAACACCGTTACCGCAACCTAAACCAGCCAAAACCCTAACCCACACCGTCACCGAACCACCGTAACCCCAACCTAAGCCAGCCGAAAAACATCACACCCACCACTTTCGTCGAACTCCTCTCCCCTATTCAAAAAATTGTCGCCAAACCGCCGAAACCCCAACCCACACCCATACCCAAACCCATACCCATACCCAGAAACCAAAGTGACGGTGAATTATGCGGTGGATTTCGTTTTCGCGGCGGTTGATAGGACTAGATAATTGTCGCCAGTTATGGGGTGGTGGTTGCCTGATTTTGCTGGTTTTGGTGGGACAAAGGGTGCCGGCGACTAAGGATTGGCGTCCGACGACTAGGATTGGGCTGCCGGTGGAAGGCTAATGGCTGGGTTATGGTGTTTCTTTTTTTTATATTTAATTTTATTTTAAACCAATAACTAATTGACACATATCCATAGGGTCCCACTAACGGTTTCCATCCAAAAATCCGTTAGTGGGTGGTGAAACCAAATTTTGGGATTTTTGGTGGTGTTATAATAAAACTTTTTTTTGTGTGGTGTTATTATCAAAATCGGGGGTTTTTTTAGGTGTTATTTTCTAATTTGGCCTATATAGAATGTTGTTTATCAATTATTGTCAACTTATAACATAAAATGTATGGGTCACTAAAATCAATAAAGTTGTTATTTGAATTATAGCTTTTAGCTACCCTTGTGTTTAGGGTAAAAATACCCTGTCCACGTGGCCCTATAGCATGCTGACACGTGTCAGCCTCAGAGAGGTCCTAGGGGATCCAATCCTCTACTAACACGTGGCACTTTAACCCTAAAACGGGAACTGATCCCCTTCCACTATAAATAGAGGAAAATCCTCATTTACTACACATTCATAAATATACACACCAAAAACTGACCAATATTAATTGCAGAATCCTCTCGAAATCCGAGGGAAAAACCTTTACACTCCGCACTTTTATACATCTGGAAACGTTCTAACTTGATCGTCGGAGGCGGAACTCCACCCAACAGGAGTTTTCGTGGTTTTGCAGGTACAGACGGTCGACGCGCATTCTTGGAAGTGTAACTCTCCCGAGGGACTCCAAAAACCCCGAAACATTTGGCGCCGTCTGTGGGGAGAGTACTTTCTAGATGGCATCAGAGTCTGTACCGCCTGTTGAGGGCAAACGGCCTATGGCCGAACCTGAGGTCCACACGGATCAAGAGAGTGGTGACACTTTGAGGTCGACACCTACGTGGCCCTAGACGGGTTATTCAAAATGAGACGTACCCGTTCCAAGGAAACAAGGGAATGGGGCAAAGACAAAGCTGGTCCTAGCACCCCAACCGTCAAGCCGACTGGGCGACCCCAGGTGGCAGAGGGCGTTGCCCCGTAACTAGAGACGAACTCATGAAATTCATAACGAGTTTCAAAGGGGAAATCAAGGACCTAATAAATAAGTCAACTGGCACTAACAAGGGTCAGTTGGCCAAGAAGCCTTCTTGTGGGAAGAAGCATGTGAAATATCGTGTGCCTACGCCACACCCTAAACCAAAGGGGGCTGACGGGCCCATGATCGACCTGTCCAAACTTCGTTTCCCTGAATTAGGGCAAAGGAAGGTCATTCGACAAGTACAACCGAATGGGTCAAAAAGGACTTACTCAGATGGCCGGATGTTCATCCAGCAGAAGAGAAGTCATCAATTGTCTGAATCGGCCTCAACGTCGACTTACCCAGACAGTTTCCGAAATACTTCAATGAAGTATTCAGAAACAAACCGAGAGAGTCACTCACGCGGCATGTTCGCACGTACTGGCCCTCAGATTATCCAACAGGCTCTGTATGTGCCCTAACAACCATACATGCCGTATGGATCACCATACATGCAGCCAGCCCTCTTTGGGGGTCAAGCGACACAAAATGTCCAGCCCATGGACTGGCGGCTCCGGCTGCTAAACCTTGGGGAACAGTCGTCGCGTTCTCCAGGGAGATAACCGAGGTGGCTTAGTCGGCCAAGGTTAAGAACGTGTTGGTTGGTACCTATGATGGTACCACCAACCCGGAAGACCACCTGATGGCTTACACCAACCTCATGTATTTGCAGGGGTTGGATGATGCCGCCTGGTTTCGATGTTTCCCGGCCACATTGAAAGGCATAGCCCAACGATGGTTTGGCAATCTGCAAGCCGGGTGCATCAACAATTTCAAGACGCTAACATAATTGTTCGCGTCCAACTTCTCTATGAACATCCCTGCCAAAAGACAAGTCTCGACCTGAAGACTATTCAACAAGGAGATAGAGAAGGACTAAGGTCCTATGCCAGGCGGTTCAATCTGATGAGAATTCAGATTCAAGGGCTGTCTGACAAATTTGCCTACACAGACTTCTTCAAGGGTCTGAAGGATGGGTCGACCTTTAAGTTCGACCTGGTCAGAAAGAGGGTTGCTACCCTCCAAGAGGCATTGATGCAAGCCGAAGCCTACATACAGGCGACGGAGCTCTGTGCCATTAAGCAGCCGTCGGACCCTAAAAAGTCCGACAAAAAGGAAAGTCGGTGTACTGCCGGCTAAAAAAGAAGAGAGCAAGAAAAGAAAAGAAGTCTGGGTGGCGGACTATTCTGGTCAGCCGTCCCAGAAGAAAAAGAGAGAGTTGAAGCCGTACGTCCCCAAGTACGAGTTCAAAAAGGACTACTCCTCCATCCTCATGGAGATCAAAGACCGGTGGACCATTGAAAAACCGACAACAATGAAAAGTCCCATCAAAAGTCAGGACAAGAGCAAGTACTGTCATTTCCATGAGGATATAGGCCATGACACCAATGGCTGCTATAGCCTCTAGCAGTTACGAGACCGTCTGGATGATGAGGGGGCTTTAAAGTCCTATATGCTAAAGTCCAAGGGTAACCCCAAAACAAACAATGGACAGCCGTCCAAGAAGCACAATAACCTCGCTATAAGCTCTGATACTGATGAAGAGCAGATCTTTACTATAGGAGGCGGCTTCGCGGGAGGGGGTCCTACCATCTGAGGTACTAAGGACAACATCAGGAAGTTGGAGATCAACTCAGTGGATGAGGGCCAAGCGTCGAAAGACACCTTCCCTGAGGTCATCATCTCTGAGAAGGATCGAGGCAAGGTCAGGCGGCCTCATGATGACCTTATAGTCATCGAATGCAAGGTTGCCAACCAATGAGTGGGCCAAATTCTTATTGACATCGGGAGCTCGTCTGACCTTATCAGCTACCGGTGCTTGGCAAAGCTCAAGTACAAGCCTAGCAGCATGCACAAAGTCTCTCACCCCTTAGTTGGTTTTGGGGGAGGGGTAGTGCATCCGGTGGGGAGGATTGACCTACCCATCCGGCTAGGAGAAAAGAGGGAGGGACGGCACATGGTCGTCAAGTTCTTGGTGGTCGATGAATTGACCGCCTATAATCTGATTTTGGGCCGTCCAACCCTCAACGAGTCCAAGGCAGTCATCATCCCATCCCTCATGCTGATCAAATTTGAGAGGGATGATGGGTCAGTGGGTTGATAAGTGGTTTATATGACCACTTATTAGGGTGATTTTAAACCAGTTTTGTAATCTTTTCCCCTCTTTATAACCCCTTTTGTATATAAATGTTGCATTTTGGCTTTGCCCTCCCCCTTCCTTGTGTGTTTGTGTACTTAATTTGCAAGTATAGGTGAAGTGAGGCAAAGCAAGGAAGTTCAAGGATTGAGAATGGAGGCTGAATATGATGAAGGGAGAGGTCGCTCCTGGTGGGGCGGGCGTGCACCTACCTAGGAGCGGGCCCTCCTTCAAAGTTTTAAAATTCTGTCATGCTTCTGAACTTGTGAGGAGCGGTCGTGCACTCATTGAGGAGCAGGCGCTCCTAGCTGCTCAGCTCCAATCTGCCAACCTTCTGGAACAGGAGGTGCGGGGGCGCAACTACCTAGGAGCGGGCGCTCCTCCCTGATATCTTGAATCTGCCATCTACTGAAGAACAGGGGAGCGAGCGTGCACTATCTCTAGAGCTGGCGCTTTTACTTTTGGAGCGGGCGCTCTTGACTGGGAATCCGGGTTACTTTGACGGATTTCCCTATGTAATTCGGGGAGTATAAATACTACCCCTTTAGTTTATTTTAAAGAAAGCAAGAAGTAGAATAGTTTTTAGAGAACTTCCTCTTAGTTAGCACCTTAGTTCATAAAATTAGTTGATGATTTAGTTTGGAAACTCTCAAATCTAATCATTATAAAAGCAAACTTCAAGGTTCATTTTCAGATTTTTAGCATTTGTTCAATATTTTGAAGCTTCAATAGTAACTTCTTTCACTTGTCTCTACTTATTTTCTGATTTTATTTTGTTATTGCAAATCACTTGAGTCTCTCTTAATCTTGATAAATTGTTGTTGCATGTTAGTTTTATCCATAGTGAATCACTTTTTCCCAATTTTAGAATTACTTAGAATCCCAACTTAGAACTTTTCATGTTACTCACAATGAATTGTGAGTAGTCCTCTTGGCTAGGGGTTAGGTAACTCAACCTAATGGTTAATTAAGTAAACTTGGGGGAATTATTGATGTTTGATTTGTGATTAAATTGATTGTATGAGATTGCTTGTTAGTTCTTCATGATAGGAGTAGCTACCCTAGAATTTGGAGCTTGATGGCATGTTATGCTTAGTTTGACATGGAAATGTAGATTAAGTATGTCATTACTTATTGCAATTTTATTATGTATCTCCTATTGCTAAACTAATGAGGGATCTAACTTTAGGAGTGTGAGTTGTTTTCCTAATTGCATGAGGTTGGTCTTACATATAGTCCTTGCTATCTCTTGTCTCCATTTGCTCCCAATATGCTTGATTACCATGGTTGAGTGGATCCCATTCCCTAGTACTTTTAATTACTTGATTTAGAAAAATAGTTTGTTTGTCTACGTGACGAATCCCCAATCAACAAAAGTCTTCAAACTAGCTTGCGTCTTAAGATCTTTAGCGATTATATCTCGTTCCCTGTGGACCAAACTCTTACTTATCATTATGCTTGGTTTGTGAGATGTTTGCTTATAAATGTGTTTGAATGAGTGTGGAATGTGCGACCGTTCTAATGCCCATCAAAATGGCGTTGTTGCCGGGGAGCGGTGTTGTTAATTGCTAATTGATTACTTGAGTCAAGTTCACCATTAAAGATAGAAAAAAATACAAAAAGAGTTTGTTTCTTTTTGGCTACACTTGTAGCCTTGTTACTAATTGCAATTGTTGAGTGTGTATGCGCAGAAACCATAACAGGATTTTGGTGCCTTACGATCCCGAGATTGAACAAACTTTTAGAAGAAGAAGGAGAAGGAGATTCGGTTCTAGGCCGTTAACTACTTCCCCAACTAGAAAGTTCAACTTCGAGGAACAACAAGACCAAATGGGTGATCCACAGCCACCACCTCAAAGACCTTTGAAGGAGTTGGGAACTCCGGGAGCTTATGGAGCTTCTAGTGGGATTGTTCCCCCAAACACCCCGGCCAATGATTTCGAGATTCGGCCCGCAATGATAAATTTGATTGAGAGGAGACAATTTAGTGGAGCAAAACACGAGATCCCTCTTGCACATTTGAACGAGTTTGAGAAATATTGCAACACGATCAAGGTGAATGGGGTCACTTAAGAGTTTGTGAGACTTAAGTTATTTCCTTTCTCCCTAATAGGAAGGGCTCTTGAATGGCTTGAAAAGGAGGTGAGACCCAATTCCTTGAGAACTTGGGATGAGGTCACCACAGCTTTCTTAGAGAGATTTTACTCTCAAAAGAAAACGGCCGAAGCAAGGGTGTTGATCCAAGGTTTCCGTCAAAGAGCTAGTGAAACCATATGCCAGGCATGGGAGAGGTACAAAGAATATCAAAGGGAATGTCCTCATCATGGCATTCCCACGTACCAAGTGCTTCAAATTTTCTATATAGGATTGAGCCCCCAAGGGAAGACAAGTTTGGATGCGGGAGCCAGTGGCCCGATTATGGACAAAACGGAGGAGCAAGTCATTAAAGTCATAGAAGATGTGGCGAGAAACCTCATGGATTGGCAAGAAGGAGAGAGGGAGTCTTCGAGTAAAGGAGGGAGTTCGGTTTACTCCGTTGATCACCTCAACGCCATCAATAATTTGACATCTCAAATCGCCAACCTTGGCAAGGATATGACATCAATCAAGGCAAAGCTTGAGTCCTCCTCTTCACACTAAGAGCGTCCCTCCCAATCTAAGGGGAGTGGTATGAGTTCTAACCCTTCTACTTCTACATCTAATAAAATGCCAAATGGATGTTTATTTTGTGAAAATTGTGGATCATATGATCATGATAGCTCTTCTTGCATTTATGATTCTCAACCCCAACCCCAATATGAGGATGGTAATGAACTTGAAAATAAACATGTCAATGCTTTGTCTTATGATAATAGACCTATGAATGACAATCAAAGATATTTACCACCTAATCAAAGAGGAAATGATTATGATTACCACAACCAAAACCAATGGGGTGGTAGAAACCAAAGGGACCAAAATCCCCAAGATAACTACAACCAACAAGGTGGTTATGGTAACCATAACCATAATAATCAAGGGAATTATGGGAATCAAGGCCAATATCACCAAGGGGGGAGTTCTAATAACCGGAATAATTGGAATAATAATGGTAATAGAGGCTTTAACAACCAAAATGCTAATTCCAATGTGAGAGGTCCTAGAGCACAACAAGATAATTATTACACTCAAGCACCTCCACAAAAGTCTAGCCTAGAAGAGATGATGGAAAACCAAGCTAAAATGTTTAATACCTTCATGGACACTAGTGACAAGAAGTTCAATGAGGTTATGACTCACAAAAAAATGCTAGAAACCCAAATCTCCCAATTAGCCAATGCCATTAAAGAGGGAACTAGCACTTCTAAACTTCCACCCCTAGGGCTTGACCCCCAAGAGACTGGTGAATTCCATTTCTACTAGGAGTGGGAAGTTGTTGAAGGAGAGTGAGCCAAAGAAAACCAATGAGAGAGTGACCATGAATGAGCCCTCCCTTGAGAGTGAGTTTGAGCAAGAAGATGAGAGAAGTTGTGAAAACGAAAAAGGTGATGAAGTTGAGAAAGAAGTTGGAGTTGAAAATGAGAGAAATATTGAAAAAGAAAAGAGAGTTCAAAACGAGAAAGAGAAGGAACCAACACAATTGCAAAAACTTCCATATCCTCATAAGTTTATGAGACAAAAGCTAGATGTACAATTTGGTAAGTCCGTAGAGACCTTGAAACAAGTTCACCTCTCAATACCCTTTACCGATGCCATAAAACAAATGCCCAATTATGCTAGGTTTCTAAAGGATATTGTGAGTGGAAGAAGAAGTTGTGATGTTGTTGAAACGGTGAACCTCACCGAAAGTTGTAGTGCAATCATAATGAACAAGATGCCTCCAAAGTTAGGAGATCCGGGTAACTTTTCCATTCCTTGTGCCATAAATTAAATGCAAATTGATAATTCTTTATGTGACTTAGGGGCTAGTGTTAGCCTTATGCCATATACGGTTTACCAAAGACTTGATATAGGGGAGCTTTTGCCTACCAACATTACCCTCCAATTAGTGGATAGATCAATCAAAGTCCCTAAGGGCAAGGTAGAGGATGTCCCTCTAAGGGTTGGAAAGTTTGTTATACCAGTTGATTTTGTTGTGCTTGACATGGATAAGGATGTGCATATTCCTATCATTCTAGGGAGACCTTTTCTAGCTACTTCCGGTGCTTTGATTGATGTGAAAAGTGCTAAAATTACACTCAAAGTAGGTGAAGAGGTTCTTGAGTTTGATTTGAATGCAAGCATGAAATATCCTAGTTCTACTTTGGAGAAATGCATGAAAATTGACACCATTGATTGTATTGTGAATTCTATGCAAGAGCACTTGCTCTCTACTAACAATGCCTTAGAGAATGTCTTGTTAAACAAGGAAAAGATAGGTGATCAAAGCAAGGAAATGGCGTTGTATGAAGATTTGCTTTATGAGATTGTTGAAGGAAATGTTGAGCAAGCTTTCATGGGAATCACACCCAAACATGCTATGGAGATTGCCACTACAAAGGAAGGTAAGGGTGTGCCTATGTAGAACTAAAACCTCTACCATCACACCTTAGGTATGAATTTCTTGGACCCAATTCCATATTTCCCGTTATTGTGAATGCATCTTTGAATGAACATTAAACTCGAATGTTATGTGGTGTGTTGAGAAACCACCAAAGTGCCTTAGGCTATACCCTTGATAATCTCAAGGGTATTAGTCCCGCTATTTGCATGCACCACATAACATTGGAGGAGGGTGCAAAGCCCTCTATTGAGAGGCAAAGAAAACTCAACCCTCAAATGGGGGAGGTGGTGAAGAAGGAAATCACCAAGCTCCTAGATGCCGACATCATCTTCCCCATTTCGAGCTCAAGGTGGGTTTCCCCCGTGCATGTTGTTCCTAAGAAAGGGGGTATGACCGTAGTTGAGAATGAGGATGGTGACCTCATCTCAACTAGGACCGTGACCGGTTGGCGGATGTGCATAGACTATAGACGTCTAAACGCATCCACCAACAAGGATCATTTTCCCCTCCCCTTTATAGATCAAATGCTTGAAAGACTAATTAGGCACAAGTATTATTTCTTCTCGACGGTTATTCGGGTTTCTTCTAAATTCCCATAAACCCGGATGACCAAGAGAAAACAACCTTTACTTGTCCTTATGGAACTTTTTCTTATAGGAGAATGCCATTTGGTCTATGAAATGTACCCGGGACGTTTCAAAGATGCATGATGAGCATATTTGGTGACATGCTTGAAGAGGAAATGGAGGTATTCATGGATGACTTTTCGGTTGGTGGCCTTACATTTGAGGATTGCTTGACAAATTGGGCAAGTGTTTGGCTAGATGAGAAAAAGTCAATTTGGTCTTGAATTGGGAGAAGTGCCACTTTATGGTTGGGGAAATAATTATCCTTGGGCATAAGATCTCCAACAAAGGAATTGAGGTTGACAAAGCCAAGGATGAGGTAATATAGAAGCTACCACCCCTATCAATGTAAAGGGAGTTAGATCATTTCTTGGGCATGCGGGGTTTTATAGAAGGTTTATCAAAGACTTCTCACTAATTTCAAGGCCCCTTAATGCTCTTCTTCAAAAGGAGGTTGATTTTGTGTTTAATGAAGAGTGCCTCAATGCTTTCAACAAGTTAAAGCAAGCTTTTATTTCTACTCCTATTGTGCAAGGGCCAAGATGAGATTTGCCCTTTGAACTTATGTGTGACGCGAGTGATGTGGCCAGAGGGGGTGTGCTTGGGCAAAGGATTGACAAGAGACTTCATGTGATTAATTATATGTCAAAAACTTTGAATGAAGCACAACGCAACTATACAACAACGAAGAAGGAATTTCTAGCCGTAGTCTATGCTTTTGAGAAGTTTTGGAACTACCTCATTGGTTCCAAAACTATTGTTTACACTGACCATGCGGCTATTAAGTATCTTTCATCCAAGAAGGAATCTAAACTACGCCTCCTTCGTTGGGTGTTGTCTTCACAACAATTTGATCTCGAAATTCGGGATAAGAAGGGGAGGAAAATGTTGTAGCGGATCACCTCTCCCGGTTGGAGAACATGCTAGATAATGATGATGGGGTCCCAATTTGTGATGAGTTGAAAGATGATGTACTTTACTTGTTGGCCGAAAAAGATCTTCCTTGGTTTGTGGATTTGGTGAACTATTTGGCTTGTGGGGAGTTTCCTCCCGATGCTTTAAGGAACCAAAAGAAGAAGTTGAAAGGGGAAGCAAGGCACTACATATGGGATGATCCGATCCTTTTCAAAAGAGGAGTAGATGGTTTACTCCGTAGATGTGTGCCAAATGATGAAGTAAAGAGTGTTTTGAAGATGTGCCACTCTGATCCTTGTGGAGGGCACATGGGTGCCAGCAAAACAGCCTTGAAAGTGCTACAAAGTGAGTTATTGTGGCCTTATATCTTCAAGGATTCATGGGGTTTTGTGAAAACGTGTGACTCTTGCCAAAGAAGCGGTAATATTTCAAAGAGAAATGAAATGCCTCAACAACCGATTCTTGAGCTTGAGGTGTTTGATGTGTGGGGCATTGATTTCATGGGACCTTTTCCCTCATCTAATGGGAACCAATATATACTTGTGGCAGTTGATTATGTTTCAAAGTGGGTGGAAGCAATTGCCTCCCAACAAATGACCACAAAGTTGTGATGAAATTGTTCAAAAAGGTCATATTTCCTAGATTTGGGGTCCCAAGAGCGGTTGTAATTGACAATGGTTCTCATTTTGTCCATAATGTGCTTCAAAAGATTTTGAAAAGGAATGGGGTCCATCAACGCTTCGGTACGACTTATCACCCACAAGCAAGTGGGCAAGCGGAGGTTTCCAATCGCCAAATCAAGGTGATTCTTGAGAAAACAGTGGCTAGAAATAGGAAAGATTGGTCAGACAAGCTAGATGATGCCCTTTGGGCCTATAGAACCGCTTTTAAAACCCCCATCGGCACTACCCCTTACTAGCTTGTATATGGTAAGTCTTGTCACCTTCTGGTTGAACTTAAACACCATGCAAAATGGGCTATCAAAAAGAACAACTTTGATTTGGCGAGTGTGGGTGAACAAAGGTGGCTAGATTTGTATGAGTTAGAGGAACTAAGAATGGATGCATATGATTGTGCAAGCTTGTACAAAACCCGGTCAAAGGAGTGGCATGACCGACAAATTGAACAGAAGACCTTTAATGTTGGTGATAAGGTGTTGCTTTACAATTCAAGGATGAAATTATTTCCCGGTAAACTCATGTCTAGGTGGAGTGGACCTTTCACCATAAAAGAGGTCTTTCCCCATGGGGTCGTTAAGCTCAATGATTTGGATGGATTGAGGTCATTCAAGGTTAATGGCCATTGCCTCAAGCTCTACTATGAGGGTGCTCACGTTGGTTTAATTGAAGTGTTGCAATGTAATCACCACCTTTTCAGTGTGAAGTTTGCCAAGCTATTGACGTTAAAGAAGTGCTTCCGGGAGGCAACCCGATTATAAAAAAAATGAAAAGAAAAAAAAAAGAGTGAGAATAAAAAAATGAATGAGTGAAAAAAAAATGAGAAGAGAGCAGGTTTAATCTGATTTTGCTACCATTTGGTTGAAGATATGTTCTTGTGGTTCTTGATGTAGGAAATTGGAGCAAAATAATCGAAGAAAACATAAGAACCAGTAAGTTGTCATCAGAGAGGAGCGGGCGCTCCTACCACTACGCACGCCCGCTCCACGCTCAGGCAAAGAATCAGTGCGCTTCAAGCCAGGCAGGAGCGGGTGCTCCTCATGAACAGCACGGCCGCTCCTCCTGCTCCGTACAAATTAGAAGCTACAGGTCTAAGTAGGAGCGGGCGCTCCAACGAGCTTGCACACCCGCTCCAAACTGCTTCAGCCAAAACAAGAATATTCAGGTCATGTAAGGAGCGGGCATCCAACAAAACTGCATGCCCACTCCAATTTGGGTTCAAAATCAGTAAGCAAGTCAAGACTAAGAGCAGGCACTCCAAGATATCAGCACGCCCGCTCCACCAAAATGTCGTAGCTAAATTTAATTTTGGAGCGGGCACTCCGAGTGACCTGCATGCCCGCTCTAAACTAGGAAGAAGCGGGCGTTCCACAAAATTAGCACACCCGCTCCGACTAAAAGCCGTAGAAAAATTGAAATTCGGAGCGGGCGCTCCTTCGCTCCTGCACGCCCGCTCCTAACTGGGCAACTGAAGTCAAAATGTTTTTCGAAGGCTGGAGCGGGCGCTCCAACTAGCCTGCACGCCCGCTCCTTTTGGATCCGGGTAAAAAACAAAAACAAAGAGCTTCGTATTCCTTTTTACCCTTTTTCCCCCATTTTTCACCATTCACTCAATATTCATACTTTCTCTCCTCCTCCCATCCATTACTTTCTCTAAAAAAAACTCCATTTTTCTCCAACTTCTATCTTCAAAATCATCATCTTCTCATCAATTTCCTCACCAAAATTCACATTTCACTCAATTCTCTGTCTATTAACGCCAACTTCATCCAAATTCGAGCACAAAAATTTTGAACCCCTGAGGGCCACCATTGTTAAAGCAAGGAAAGCTTGGATTTTTTTAAGGAATTGAAGCAAAGGAAGCCCGAATTGAGCAAAAATTGGGAGTTTAAGAGTATTTTCATACTCTTTGGGTATAATTTCCTTCCCTACTTCACTTTCCCTCTTAAGCCCTTATGGTTTTTCTTCAAATTTCATTATTCTTGATTATTTTTGATTAATTGTGCAGTTTACTTCATGATTTGTTGAGAATTTGAAGATATTTGTGTTTCTTGTGCTTGAGTGAAATTTGGTTGAGCTTGTAGTAGATTAAATTTTTTGCTAGGTTTGGTGATTGAGAATTATGATTTTTGTGGATATAAATTATTGTGTGCTGGTTGTGAATTTTATGTTGGAAAATATATTTGGTATTGTTGAAACAGGTACTTGGTTTAAATCGGGGGTTTGAAGTTAAGGAGGTTGTTGTGTTATGATTTGTGGTGTTTATGGTGTGGTATTTTTGAGTGAACCCTTCCTTACCCTTTTCCTTTCTCTAGTCAACATGGTTATGAGATTGTTTGGAGGTGGAGGGGGGAAGAAAAGAAAAACTCATCATACCAGGGTCCGAATAAATAAAAATCAATCTTTTGGAGATCAAAGCCAAAACCAAAACACCGCCCCTCCAACCATTAGAATCTCAGAAAAATTCAAAAACTACCATGTCGAGCTTTCAAAGAGAAAAATCCTTCCAACTAGATTTTACGACCAAAAGGCTTGCCAATTGTTAGGGGTCGATGAAGGAATTTGGCGTGTGGCCGACAACTTCGGATGGTTAAATTTCCTTAACAAAAGGGAATTAACCTACGAATCGATCACATTAGAATTCCTTTCATCTACTTCTCTGCGCCGGATCAATGGTGAAGGAGAGCCTCTTGAGTGTGAGATTAAATTTAGGCTTTTCAATAAAAAGACCCTAACTTTAACTTGATACAATGAAATATTTGAGTGGCCTACCTTCCCGATAGTTTCCACCTCTCTAGCTACGAGGAGCAAAATTGGTGGAATACTATAGCGGGGTATCCCAACTTTACCACTCGGTCTAGCCATGCTAGCCATATCATCCACCTCGTACTCCGTATATTCATGAGAATTATGGGTATGCTTGCTTTTCAAAGCAAGACCTACGGAAGCTAACTAAAGAGGAGATTAAATTCCTCTTTATGGCTTTCCGATTTAAGGGGGACCTAGAGGGTAATGTTAACATGTGATACTTGTTTATGAACAGGTGTTTGGAAATAAAGAGGAGTACGGAGTTCAGAGGGGAGATAAAGTATGGAGGGATGATCACGATTATTTCCAGGGCATTGGGATTCGCAGATTACCTTAACCAAATGACCCCGGTTAGCGGTTCCAATGTCCTCGACATTCAAGGGCTTGCTTTAATGCATATGCTTCTTGAAGTCAATGGTCGTGTGACCAAATACTCTTGGTAGGTCAAGAGCAAGCACCGTTGCATGCTACCCAATGCGACGGTAATGAACACCGTGGGGAACTCTTGGCAAGTGCCAATTGAGCCACCCCCCGCGGGAGTTCCTAACCTTGACCAACCATTCCAACCCCGCCGCCATAGCATTTCTACCGTTCCTCGATTTATGGGCGGCTCCTCCTCTTCCTTTTCCTCTTTCGATCTAGAAACAGCTTTCAACCATCTAAAACCTAACCAACCAAAGAATTTTGCAAGAAAATGAGTACCAAAGCTATGTTTCGGAGATGAGTTATCAAAACCAAGTTGAGAGGGGAGACTTTCTCCCATATGTCAACTACCCTAGCTGCCCGGTTCAAGAAGGGCCGGTTCTGGTTGAGTAACAACCAACCCACCTACCCTTATTGGCAAGGGCCTTGTAGCTCCATTTCATAGCTACGATCCTATCCTCCCTATGATTATAAATAACCCGGGGGTTGTGATTCTAGGGGGGACCCCTCTTATTACCACTTCCCCGAGACGTGTGGTAATATGGCTTTCGAGGAGATCTATAACCACCCCTTAAGGGGATACTTCGGGTTTCCACCCGGGTATGATGGTGGTTGGGGCACGAGTAGTGCACCGGATTTCGGCCACTACCAAGTTTCCCCCACTATGAACTTCCTCCCTACGTGGATCAATCCTCTTTTTCCGGCGATGTAGACCCAAACTACAATTATTTGCCATCTCCGCCAAGAGAGGATGATGGGAGTAGCATGTAGACATTTGTATTTACCGTTCCCTTCTCTTCTTACCCATCATTTGTAACACCGAGGCCGGTGTCGAGTTCTAGCTTGGGGGAGATGTTTCTCATTGTGTACATTAAGTGCGGGATTGGTAATCAAATGTCTAGCTTGGGGGGAGGTCTTGAGGTCTTTGTGTATAGGGTGGTTCTTGGTTTTGATAATGTATGTGCTTATATGTGATGCTATTTTGTGCATATATTGAAAAATTTGAGTTTGTTTGTGGAATGTTTGGAATGTAAGGCTTGGTTTAGCCTTTGGGACTTGTGGTTGGTTTCATATTGTATTATGTTCTAGTTTGCGTGCCTACTTTTGGTTGGTTGTTTTTATTTTCATGAGGATATGGCACGCCTAGGCTAGAACGATTGCATATTGATGTATTTGTCTCACTTCTCTATTATATATGTGCATTAGAGCGTCTTTCTTCTATGTTAGCTTTGGTCTATTTGTGGTTGGATATTTTGATGGTTGAATGCATGGTATGGTTGGCTTGCATTTGGTCTCTATTGATGATGATGATTGATGAGGTTGTTTCTTCCCCTAAAATACAAATCCCTAATATCCTAATTCTTTATCTTGTTTTCTTATCCCCCATTCTTTCATTAAAAAAAAATAAAAAAATAAAAAAATAAAAAAAAAATAAACATTGTTTTGCCTTAGATTGGTTTTTGATGATGATACTGGATTGTATGCGGTAGATACTTGCTGTCTTTTTGTAATAAAATCTCGAGCATGGTTTAGATGCCCTTGGTTGAACATAGAATTGGCTAGTTTAGGCTAGTATGAGAATAACCTTACCGAATGTACGAGACTTAAAGTCTAGGTTTGTGGTAAAATGGTGTCGCCTGCCTCAAAGGAATTTGAACCCCGAAAGGTAGTATTTGATCCCACATTTGTCCTAGAAAGTGAGGTTTTATGTTTTCAAGCCATCAACATTTTAAATGAGTGGCAAGGATCCTCCTTGATTTAGTACCTAAATCGAGAACTTGAGCTCCAACTCCTAAGATCGCAGCTTAAACTACTCTTGTTATTAATAAAGGTTGTTTCATAAGGTGTATACGCATAGTGCAAGTTAAGGCATCCGGATTTAGTTTTATTAAGTGTATTTTCCTTCTTCATTGTAAATATTAGTTGGTTATGTATATAAAATTTAAAAAAAAAAGGAAAAAAAAAAAGAAAAGAAAAGGGGAGTTGTGATAAATAGTCACCACCTTACCAAATAAACAAGCTTGGGGGTGCATTTTTGCTTAGAGTATGGTCATAGTTGTACTTTATGGTTTATATTTTAGCTTGGAATCAAATACAAGCTCTTTTAGTTTTCTTCTACGCCTTAACTTGGTGTTGAGATCCTCATATTTTTGTGCATTGAGGGAAAGAGTAGTCGAAGCCATCGTCGAGGGAGTTGGTTCACAAGCATATGGAGAGGGTAGTTTTCATGGAGATGTTGAGTGTTTAAAACCCGCTATATCTATTTTTTTCCAGCTCCTTCGAGGAGTCATGAGACACTACCATTAGGGGCGATTTAAACTTTGTGATGGGGACGCGATAAGATTTGTTAAATAGGCTTAAGTTGAGTATTTTCGGGAAGGTTAGCTAGGCCTTGGCTAGTCATGACCGTGGTAGATCTTAGGCATATACCTCATGCTCGAGTTTTATTGCTTAAGGATTCTCTTATCTATGTATGTGCTTTTCTTTGAGCAAACTTATCTATGGGGTTGTTTTGTGCTATGTAAATCACTTGAGGACAAGAAATTGGCTAGCTTGGGGGGACTTGATAAGTGGTTTATTTGACCACTTATTGTGGTGATTTTAACCCGGTTTTGTAATCTTTTCCCCTCTTTCTAATCCCTTTTGTATATAAATGTTGCATTTTGGCTTTGCCCCCCCCCCCTCCTTCTGTGTTTGTGCACTTAATTTGCAGGTATAGGTGAAGTGAGGCAAAGCAAGGAAGTTCATGGATTGAGAATGGAGGCTGAATGTGATGGAGGGAGAGGCCGCTTCTAGTGGAGCTAGCGTGCACCTACCCAGGAACGGGTGCTCCTTCAAAGTTTCATAATTCTGCCATGCTTCTGAACCTGTGAGGAGCGGTCGTGCACTCATTGAGGAGCGGGCGCTCCTAGCTGCTCAGCTCGAATCTTCCAACCTTCTGGAACAGGAGGAGCGGGCGCGCAACTACCTAGGAGCGGGCGCTCCACCCTGATATCTTGAATCTGTCGTCTACTGAAGAACAGGGGAGCGAGCGTGCACCACCTCTGGAGCAAGCGCTCCTACATTTGGAGCGGGCGCTCTTGACTGGGAATCCAGGTTACTTTGACGGATTTCCCTATGTAATTCGGGGAGTATAAATACTACCCCTTTAGTTCATTTTGAAGATAGCAAGAACTAGAATAGTTTTCAGAGAACTTCCTCTTAGTTAGCATCTTAGTTCATAAAATTAGTTGATGATTTAGTTTGGAAACTCTCAAATCTAATCATTGTAGAAGCAAACTTCAAAGTTCATTTTCAGATTTTCAGCATTTATTCAATATTTTGAAGCTTCAATAGTAACTTCTTTCAATTGTCTCTACTTATTTTCTGATTTTATTTTGTTATTGCAAGTCACTTGAATCTCTTAATCTTGATAAATTGTTGTTGCATGTTAGTTTTATCCATAGTGAATCACTTTTCCCCAATGTTAGAATTTCTTAGAATCCCAACTTGGAACTTTGCATGTTACTCACAATGAATTGTGAGTAGTCCTCTTAGCTAGAGGTTGGGTGAAACTCAACCTAATGGTTAATTAAGTAAACTTGGGGGAATTATTGATGTTTGATTTGTGATTAAATTGATTGTATGAGATTGCTTGTTAGTTCTTCATGATAGGAGTAGCTACCCTAGAATTTGGAGCTTGATGGCATGTTTATGATTAGTTTGACATGGAAATGTAGATTAAGTATGTCATTACTTATTGCAATTTTATTATGTATCTCCTATTGCTAAAATAATGAGGGATCTAACTTTAGGAGTGTGAGTTGTTTTCCTAATTGCATGAGGTTGGTCTTACATATAGTCCTTGCTATCTCTTGTCTCCATTTGCTCCCAATATGCTTGATTACCATGGTTGAGTGGATCCCATTCCCTAGTACTTTTAATTACTCGATTTAGAAAAATAGTTTGTTTGTCTACATGACGAATCCCCAATCAACAAAAGTCTTCGAACTAGCTTGCGTATTAAGATGTTTAGCGATTATATCCCATTCTCCTATGGACTGAACTCTTACTTATCATTGTGCTTGGTTTGTGAGATGTTTGCTTATAAATGTGTTTGAATGAGTGTGGAACGTGCGACCATTCTAACGCCCATCATGGGTTCCATGAATGGGGATTAGAAGACGGCAAGGGAGTGTTATCTCTCATGCGTCAAGCCTACTGTGGTCGCAGCCGTCCAAGGCGAGGAGCCCATCGACCTTGATGACTTCAAGGAAGCCGCGCCTGCTCCCAAAGTAACCGGCAAAAAGAGGAAGGCGGACCACCTGGTGGCCGTCAAAAAAGAAAAGCAATAGCAATCAATGATCGGGGAACGGTCAAATGATCTATGTCCCCAGCCGAATGGTGAAATTATTGACATCGTTCTAGATGAAAGCCGTCCGGAACGAACCGTGAAAGTGGGGACGGTTGCTTTTGCAAAGTTGAGCGCAGATTTGCACCAATTGCTGAAGGATTCAAAGACATTTTTGCCTTTAAAGTGGAAGAGATGCTAGGCGTCAACCGGATCTTGCTGTCCACAACTCGTCGTGGATCCAAAAAAGAAGCCGGTTAGGAAAAAGAAAAGGAACCACGGCGAGGAAAGATCTCAGGAGGCAGCCGACGAAGTCAAGAAGCTGCTAGATGTCGGGTTCATTCGACAATGCTACTACCCGGATTGGATAGCAAACGTTGTCCTTGTTAAAAAGCAGAATGGCACCTGGCCGATGTGTGTTGATTACACAGATCTGAACAACTCTACAGCCGGTCATGCCTTGATGAGCTTCATGGACGCCTATTCAGGCTTCCATCAGATACCCTTTGATCAAGAGAAGACAACATTCGTCACTGATCAAGGGTTATTCTTTTATACGGTGATGCTGTTGGGTTGAAGAATGCGCCTGCTACCTTCCTATGAATGATTAATACAGTCTTCATTAATAAAATTGGGAGGAATATAGAGGCGTACATTGATGACATAATAGTCAAATCTAAGCTACAGACGGATCACCTTTCTGATCTCCAGAAACCTTCACCACCCTCAGGCGGCATAAGGTCATGCTTAATCCCAAAAAGTGTGTCTTTGGTGTTGAGTCTGGGAAGTTTCTCAGATTTTTGATTGATCAAAGGGGGATAGAGGCCAACTGGGAAAAGTTACCGGCGATAATTGACATGAAGTCACCCCGCACTGTCAAGGAAGTCTAAAAACTTACCGATTTTCTGGCGTTATTGGGAAGATTCCTCAGTCGGTCAGGTGACAAGTGCCTCTACTTCTTCCAGGCAATCAAAAAGAAGACTAGATTTGAATTGGGGGAATGCTGAGGCGGAATTTTAGAAATTGAAAGAGCACCTCCACTCATTGCCACGGCTGGTCATCCCTGTAGTAGGGGAGGTTCTCTATATGTATTTAGCCGTCTCAAATCATGCCCTCAGTGTCGTTCTCCTAGCTGAGAGAGACGACATTCAGCTCCCAGTCTATTTCATTAGCCATGTTCTTCGAAACGCTGAGCTGCGGAACCCCTTGGTTGAAAATTTTGGCCTTACCTTTTTCATGGCAATCAAGAAGTTGAAACCATACTTCTTGGCACATCCGGTGGTGGTCTACACAGACCAACCTCTCAAGCGGCCAATGACCACCTTGGAGTCATCCGGCAGAATGCTCAAGTAGGCTATTGAAATGCAAAGTCTGGAAATCACCTTCGAACCAAGAAAGGCAGTGAAAGGTCAGGCGTTAGCCGACTTCATTGTAGAAATGACAAGGCCCGCTCAACCGGACAATGTTGATCAGGTCTGGAAGGTATATGTAGACGGGAGCTCTACTATGAATAGTTTTTGTGCAGGCGTAATTTGCAAATCTCCGGAAGGGGGCAAATATGAATATGCACTACGGTTCAAGTTCCAAGCCTCGAATAATGAGGCGGAGTATGAGGCCCCTGCTAGCCAGTATCCGCATGTGTAAGGTGGCAGAAGAAAAATTGACGGCCTGCTCAGATTCTCAATTGATTGTTAGCAATACCATGGTGACTATGAGGCCACCCATCCGGCTATGATCAAATATCTGCAGGCAGTCAAAGATGAGGCCGGGGAACTTGACGAATTTCATCTAAGTTAGGTGCCCAGGTCAGAAAATAATCAGGCGGATGCACTGTCTAAGTTGGCATCATCCACCTCTTGTGATGCGCCTAGGTCAGTCTTTTGGAAGTCATGGAAAAATGAAGCATTGAACACGATCCCACTGGAGTTCTTGACCGAAGCTCTACCTGGATGGATGCCATCCGGGCTTATTTGGCAGACGACACTTTGTCGGACGCCCCTTCAAAAGCGGCTACATTGAAAAAGCGAGCCTCGAGTTTTGAGATCTATAAAGGAGAACTCTTGAGGAAGGGTTACCTCCAGCCGCTGCTGAAATGTGTTACCCCAGAAAGGGGGAAAGAAGTTCTAGAGGATCTGCACTCGGACTTTTGTGCATCACATATAGGCGGCAGAAATCTAGCGAAATGGGCCAGGCGGCAAGCCTACTTTTGGCCCACTCTTGAGGCAGACGCCATGGAAATGGTGAAGAAGTGCAATAAGTGTCAAAGATTCGGCCGGCTCATACACCGTCCGGCTACTGATTTAACGGCTATCTACAACCCGATTCCATTGCAAAATGGGGCATGGACATCCTGGGTCCAAATACGCCTGCTACAGGCGGACGGAGGTACATCCTGGTTGCTGTAGATTACTTCACCAAATGGGTTGAGGCAGAGGCGGTCAAGGGCATTAAGACAAAGGATGTCATCTCCTTCATTTGGAGGAACATCATCACCCGGTTTAGGGTACCTATGTCTATGGTCTTTGACAATGGCCCTCAGTTTGAAACGCCTACCCTCAAGTGCTGGTTGGGAGATCAAGGGATTTCACATTGTTTTGCATCAGTCGGTCGTCCCCAAGCAAACGGCCAAGTTTAAGCCTTCAACAAGCTCATCTCAGACGGAATTAAGAAGAAAATTGAAAGGGATGGTGGTCTATGGGCAGATGACTTGCCTCATATCCTATGCGCCATCAGAAAAACTAAAAAAGGGGCAACCAGTGAAACCCCGTTTCTCATGACATACGGCATTGAAGCCGTCATGCCTATTTAAACTTTATGAGCCAACACTTCAAATCATGCTCTATGATGAAGAGGCAAATTGGGGAGGCCATGCGTCTAGCATTGGATTCACTCCCGGAGCACAGGGCAATGCCGCCTTGCGTCATGAGATATACCGTCCGAGAATGACGAGGGCCTACAACAAGAAAGTACACAAACGGCCCCTAAAAGTGGGGGACTTTGTGTTACGAAAGATGGAGGCAAACGTAGGGCTAATGAGCAAGGAAAGTTAACCCCAAATTGGGAGGGCCCTACCGGATTTTTGAAGAAGTAAGAGGCGGCACATACCGCCTGGAAACTCCAGACGGCAGGCAGCTAGCCAGAACTTGGAATGTAGATAACTTAAAAAAGTACTACTTCTAAAGACTTGTAAATCTTTGTAAATAGAGTATATTAATGAAAGAATGCTTTATTTTCATTGCCTTTTGTACAAAGTCCCATCTATGCAATGCACAACCGGGCAACCGTCTGCTCTAAACTGAGTAGACGTAGGCTAAGTATCAAACTTAGCCATTCATAAGGCCAATGGCCAGATATATATTAAACTGCCTGCTCCAACATGAGCAGGCAACCGGCGACGCCCATCTGGGTGGTACATTTTTCTATAAATCATAACTCAAGCGGCTTTAACCGACTGTCTAGG
>NW_018743403.1:0-40981 GCF_001683475.1 Chenopodium quinoa | reverse complement strand
TCAAACACATTCAAACAAAGCTAATTAAATCAAATGAAAGTCAAAGACATTCAAAAAAACCAAATTAAATCAAAAGTGTTGTATATTTGGAGTAACACTCGAAATACACAAGGGATAAACCAAGGGATAGATAAGGCTAAAGAACCAAAGGCTTCTTAGATAAAGTCACACCACTAAGAAACGTTTTGGATTCCTAAGATCACAAGCCAACTAGTAACCTAAACTAGCTAACTAAGCAAAGGAAACGAAATTCCAAATCCAAGAATTTCAGGTTTTTGTTTCTAATCCAAGAAACGAATGTAAGACAAGTTTTTTTGTTTGAATAATCTGATTTTTTTCATTCACATTTGCTTGCTATTTATAGTAAACAAGCATCCTTAAGTACAAGCTAACTTAAGTGGCTGTTCAGCTCACTTGTTACACGCCTAAGCTAAAGCTAAGTACAAATCAGCTTTTGTTGTCTAGATACATTAATAAAAGAAGCCTTATTTAACTAGATACATCAAAGAGAAAATGGTGGCTTATAACCTCCAAATTAAGGCTGAAATAAAATCAGAATTAAGAGAGTGTAACTCCCTTAATTCACGCCCATCCAAGCAGCAAGTTGGAGATGTATTTCCTCCAATTTTCACGCCCAAATTCAAACAGCAAAGAAGTGTAACTCCTCCTTGGTTCAAGCCTTGAAATTAGCTTGAATGTATGTGAACAAGGGTGTACTTGGACGCCCTTTAGTTGCTCCAAAAGCTGACTGAATTAAACAGCCAATTGAAGGCTGAAATTAAGGCTTAAGATGCTCCAATGTTGACTGATATCAACGGCCACTTGAAGGCTGAAGTTAAGGCTTGTAATGGCTTGTAATTCCTCTTTGAAAACTGATTGTAACTCCAAGTCAAAGCTTTGAAATTCCTTGTAAAAGAATTTCGGATTCCAAGCTTAAATGGCTGCCATATTGATGTATCTTTGTACTTGTACTTTTGTGTGAATGTGACAATAGTTTTCGAACTAAAATCAGATAAAAAGAACTAAGAAAAAATATAACTAATTTGCAAACTTAAAATGACTAAAGTTTACAATTTATTCAAAGCATAAAAAGAACTAAAATAAACTAGTTAATAAGAACAACAAGAAATTCAAGGGTTGAATATCTTGCTGCCCAAGGATAGAATGCATAGCACCAATACATGATGCTACGTCTTGAACCAAAGAAATGTCCATAACCAAGTTGTTAGGCTTGGCTACAACATTCCCCCCTTCTTGAAAAGAGTTTGCCCTCAAACTCGGCAACTCCTCAAACTCATCATAGTAAGGTGATAAATCAGCCACATTAAAGGTGCTAGAAACACCATAAATCTCCGGGCAACTCAACTTTGTAAGCATTATCATTCACTTTTTCAACAATAGCAAATGGACCATCACTACGAGGACTAACCTTGGACCGCCTTTTGGAAGGAAATCTTTCCTTTCGAAGATGAATCCAAACTAAGTCACCGGGCTGAAAACGGACCTCCTTTCTTTTCTTGTCATAGTATGCCTTTGTCTTTGCATTAGCTTGTTCAATTTTGGAACGAACTTGCTCATGCATAGACTTGATTTCTTTTGCGCGCACCTCGGCATCATTGCTGAACTTGTTTGGTGAGGGAATGGGAGTGAGATCAATAGGAGTGCACGGATTGAATCCATACACCACTTCAAAAGGACTCAAACCTGTTGTCTTGCTAGGCACACGATTGTAAGCAAACTCCGCATGAGGAATCATCTCTTCCCATTGCTTGGGACGTTTAGTAGCCAAAGACCGCAGCAAGGATCCCAAAGTTCTATTAGTCACTTCGGTTTGACCATCTGTTTGAGGATGACTTGAAGTGCTAAAGTTCAATTTCGTGCCCATCTTCCTCCATAATGTAAGCCAAAAATGACTTAGAAATTTTGGATCACAATCACTCACCATGGATTTAGGTACACCATGCAAACGAACAATCTCGTTGAAAAACAAGTTAGCAACATGAGTAGCATCATAAGTTGAATGACAAGCAATAAAATGAGCCATTTTAGAAAATCGATCCACAACAACCATTATAGAATCTTTCTTTCGTTGGGTGATAGGAAGTCCCACAACGAAATCAAGACTAATATCCTCCCATGGTGCTTGTGGAATAGGTAAGGGCAAAAGATAGCCTTGTGGTAGACTATGACTCTTGGCCTTTTGACATATCACACATCTCTTCACAATGAACTCCACATCACGGACCAACCTAGGCCAATGAAAGTATTCTTGGACAAGAAGAGTAGTTTTCTCTATGCCAAAGTGTCCCGCCATTCCTCCTTCATGAAACTCTTTGATAAGAGATTCTCTTAGGCTTGATCTTGGAATGCACAACCTGTTTCCTTTGAACAAATAGCCATCTAAAATGTAATAATCTTTGTAAGCATGATTAGAACATTTTAAAAATAAATCACCAAAGTCATGATCATTTTTGTAACTTGCTTTCACATCTTCAACGCTAATCACCCTTGCTTTGAAAGAATTCAAGAGTGTGTATCTCCTTGAAAGCGCATCAGCTCCTTTGTTCATGGCGCCTCTCCTATGCTTGATCACAAAATGAAAAGCTTGCAAATACTCCACCCATTTGGCATGGCGAGGTTGGAGTTTTTGTTGGCTTTGTAGATATTTGAGGGCTTCATGATCTGAATGAAGGATGAACTCCTTGGAAATGAGGTAATGTCTCCAATGGTCCAAAGCACGAACAAGAGCAAAGAACTCCTTATCATAGGTGCTATACTTCCGTTGTGCTTCATTGAGTTTTTCACTAAAGTAGGCAAGAGGACGCCCAACTTGTGACAAGACAGCACCAATACCAACTCCACTAGCATCACATTCAACTTCAAAAACTTCATCAAAGTTAGGCAAAGAAAGAATAGGTGCACTAGTAAGTTGATGTTTTATCTCATCAAAGGCCTTTTGAGCCTTATCATTCCAAACTAACTTCTGATTTTTAGTTAGCTCCGTGATAGGTGCCATGAGGGTACTAAAATTCCGCACAAATCTTCTATAGAAAGAAGCAAGTCCATGAAAGCTTCGAACTTGTTGCATGGTTTGTGGCGTGGGCCACTCACGAATTGCAGCAACTTTCTTTTCATCAACTTCAATGCCTTGTGATGAGACTTTAAAGCCAAGAAAAATAACTTGGGAAGTGAAGAAATGACACTCTCTAAGTTACCATACAATTTCTCACGTTCAAGGGCTTCAAAAACCTGTTGCAAGTGCATAGAATGCTCTTCTTCCTCCCTACTATACACCAAAATATCATCAAAATAAACTACAACAAATTTACCCATGAAAGGTTGCATAACCTGATTCATAAGGCGCATAAATGTAGATGGTGCATTAGACAAACCAAATGGCATCACAAGCCACTCATAGAGGCCCTCCTTTGTCTTGAAAGCGGTTTTCCATTCATCTCCTTCGAAAATTCGAATTTGATGATAGCCACTTCTCAAATCAATTTTAGAGAACACTTTAGAACCATGCAAATCATCAAGTAAATCATTCAACCTTGGAATAGGAAACCGGTACTTGATAGTGATTTTATTGATTGACCTACTATCAACACACATTCTCCATTCTCCATTCTTCTTAGGCACAATCAAAGTAGGACAAGCACATGGACTAAGAGACTTACGAATAAGACCCTTGGACAGTAATTCTTCCACTTGCCTCCTAATCTCTTCGGTTTCTTTTGGAGTGGTTCTATAGGCTGGTTTGTTTGGGAGCATTGATCCGGGAACAAGATCAATTTTGTGTTGTATGTCACGTTTTAGGGGTAGGCCATGGGGAATGTCTTCGGGGAAAACATGGGAAAAGGTTTTGAGAAGAGGGGTGAGGAGTGGGTGTGGTTCTTTTTGTGTCGGTTGGGAAGGGGTATCAAGTTGGCTTAAAATGAATTGTTTGTGAGCTTTATACTCATGCAATTCTGACTTTATGAGAGTGGTAAGGGAAGTGGGGGGTGTGGATATGGGGTGGCCGTTTTTTAGGTTTAGAGGGGTAAGGAGTATTTTCTGTCCATCCTTAGTGAAGGAATATGTGTTTTTATACCCATCATGCATCACACGCCTATCAAAGAGCCAAGGTCTACCAAGTAAAATATGACATGCATCCATAGGTATAACATCACACCATAATTCTTCCTCATAAGTTTTACCAATGCTAAATGATAACAAGGCTTGTTGTGTTACTTGAATCCCTTTACCATGATTTAGCCATTGAATCACATAAGGTTTAGGGTGAGGGACGGTTTTTATTTTCAGTTTGTCTATCATTACTTGTGAAGCTACATTGGTACAACTACCTCCATCAATAATCAAGGTACATACCTTACTACCAATGGTGCAACGAGTGTGAAAGATTGCCTCACGTTGCAAACTCCCTGCTTTGCCAATCATATTGCTTAGTGTACGTCGAACCACCAAGCATTCTCCTTCATCGGGTCCAAGACACGCATAATCATCATGCTCCTCAAGGTTGTTGTCCACTTCAATTTCTAATTCGTCCTCCTCTTCATGCTCAATCAAAGTGACAATCCTTTTATTTGGACAATCACTAGCCAAATGTCCAAGGCCTTGACACCGAAAACATCTTCTTGGGGCTGGTTTTGGGTTGGAATTTTGGGTGTTTTGTGAAGGTGGTTTAGAAGTAGGCTGATTGGATGTGGGTTTGAAAGGTGGGAAATTTGATGTTTGCTTTTTTTGGGGAAATGAGGTTTGAGATGCAAAACGTGATGATTCACTTTTGCCTCTTGCTTTTTGTTGCTGCTCAATCTTATGTGCTAAGATAATGAGCTCTTCAAGGGTGGTGTAAGGGTGTAGTTCGGCCACATTGGCTATTTTTGGGTCAAGTCCTCCCAAAAAGCGCACCAATGTTTGAGGTTCATCTTCCTCTACTCCACATTTCATGACAAATCCTTCAAATTCCCTAGCATATTCTTCTACTGATTTTGTACCTTGTTTGAGGTTGTGGAACTTGGAAAAGTTTTCTTGCACATAGTATGTGGGAAGAAACTTTTGTTTCAGCATCTTTTTCATCTTGGTCCACGATCTCACTTTCTCTTTGTCTTGCCTTTCCCTTTTGGCACACACACTAGCCCACCAAGTTGAGGCATATTTTCTTAACTTCAAGGCTACAATCTTCACCTTTTTTTCTTCCGGTGTTTGCTTGTAATCAAACACTCTCTCCACCGTTCTAAGCCATTCTACAAACTCATCAGCATCGAGTTTGCCATCATACTCCGGGATGTCAGCTTTAATGTCATTATTAGGCCGTGACCTTTCTCTTTCATGAAAAGGTCTATCATTGTGATTGAAATTAGATTCACTCACTTCTTCATCACTATGATTGGGTGAACCCTCTTTTTGATGGCGCAACTTAGTAGAAAGATCTTTTAACTGACCTTGCAAATATTGCATTCGTTGCTCCATATCTTCTTTCTCTTGTGCAACCTTATTGACATATTCTTGCCAATTAGGGGGTGGGATGTCGGACATGGTTTGTGTTTGGGTATGTGTTTGGGGTATGTGTTTGGGTATTTGTTTGCTAGATACCCCTCCTTCTAGCGCCAAATGTTGTATATTTGGAGTAACACTCGAAATACACAAGGGATAAACCAAGGGATAGATAAGGCTAAAGAACCAAAGGCTTCTTAGATAAAGTCACACCACTAAGAAACGTTTTGGATTCCTAAGATCACAAGCCAACTAGTAACCTAAACTAGCTAACTAAGCAAAGGAAACGAAATTCCAAATCCAAGAATTTCAGGTTTTTGTTTCTAATCCAAGAAACGAATGTAAGACAAGTTTTTTTGTTTGAATAATCTGATTTTTTTCATTCACATTTGCTTGCTATTTATAGTAAACAAGCATCCTTAAGTACAAGCTAACTTAAGTGGCTGTTCAGCTCACTTGTTACACGCCTAAGCTAAAGCTAAGTACAAATCAGCTTTTGTTGTCTAGATACATTAATAAAAGAAGCCTTATTTAACTAGATACATCAAAGAGAAAATGGTGGCTTATAACCTCCAAATTAAGGCTGAAATAAAATCAGAATTAAGAGAGTGTAACTCCCCTTAATTCACGCCCATCCAAGCAGCAAGTTGGAGATGTATTTCCTCCAATTTTCACGCCCAAATTCAAACAGCAAAGAAGTGTAACTCCTCCTTGGTTCAAGCCTTGAAATTAGCTTGAATGTATGTGAACAAGGGTGTACTTGGACGCCCTTTAGTTGCTCCAAAAGCTGACTGAATTAAACAGCCAATTGAAGGCTGAAATTAAGGCTTAAGATGCTCCAATGTTGACTGATATCAACGGCCACTTGAAGGCTGAAGTTAAGGCTTGTAATGGCTTGTAATTCCTCTTTGAAAACTGATTGTAACTCCCAAGTCAAAGCTTTGAAATTCCTTGTAAAAGAATTTCGGATTCCAAGCTTAAATGGCTGCCATATTGATGTATCTTTGTACTTGTACTTTTGTGTGAATGTGACAATAGTTTTCGAACTAAAATCAGATAAAAAGAACTAAGAAAAAATATAACTAATTTGCAAACTTAAAATGACTAAAGTTTACAATTTATTCAAAGCATAAAAAGAACTAAAATAAACTAGTTAATAAGAACAACAAGAAATTCAAGGGGTTGAATATCTTGCTGCCCAAGGATAGAATGCATAGCACCAATACATGATGCTACGTCTTGAACCAAAGAAATGTCCATAACCAAGTTGTTAGGCTTGGCTACAACAAAAAGAAAGTCAAACACTTTCAAATAGAAATTTTTGAATCAAAAGAAAGTCAAATGCATTCATCAAAGCTAATTGAATCGAATGAAAGTCAAACACATTCAAACAAACCTAATTGAATAAAATGAATGTCAAACACATTCAAACAAAGCTTTTTGAATCAAATGAAAGTCAAATGAATTCATTCTAGCTAATTGAATCAAATGAAAGTCGAACACATTCAAATAAAGCTTTTTGAATCAAATGAAAGTCTAATGCATTCTACAAAGCTAATTGAATCAAATGAAAGTGAAACACAATCAAATAAAGCTATTTAAATCAAATGAAAGTCAAACACATTCAAACAAAGCTTTTTGAATCAAATGAAAATCAAATGCATTCAACAAAGCTAATTGAATCAAATGAAAGTCAAACACATTCAAACAAAGTTAAATGAATAAAATGAAAGTCAAACACATTCAAACAAAGCTTTTCGAATCAAATGAAAGTCAAATGCATTCTATAAAACTAATTGAATCAAATGAAAGTCAAACAAATTCAAACAGAGCTTTCTGAATTAAATGAAAGACAAATGCATTAAACAAAGCTAATTAAATCAAATGAAAGTCAAATTCATTCTACAAAGCTAATTGAATCAAATGAAAGTCAAATGCATTCTATAAAACTAATTGCATTAAATGAAAGTCAAACACATTCAAACAGAGCTTTTTGAATCAAATGAAAGTCAAATGCATTATTCAAACTTAAATGAATCAAATGAAAGTGAAAGACTTTCAAACAAACCTAATTAAATCAAATGAAAGTCAAACACTTTCAAATAGAAATTTTTGAATCAAAAGAAAGTCAAATTCATTCATCAAAGCTAATTGAATCGAACAAAAGTGAAACACATTCAAACAAACCTAATTGAATCAAATGAATGTCAAACACATTCGAATAAAGCTTTTTGAATAAAATTAAAGTCTAATGCATTCTACAAAGCTAATTGAATCAAATGAAAGTCAAACAGAATCAAACAAAGCTATTTAAATCAAATGAAAGTCAAACACATTCAAACAAAGCTTTTTGAATCAAATTAAAATCAAATGCATTCAACAAAGCTAATTGAATCTAATGAAAGTCAAACACATTCAAACAAAGTTAATTGAATCAAATGAAAGTCAAACACATTCAAACAAAGCTTTTCGAATCAAATGAAAGTCAAATGCGTACTATAAAATTAATTGAATCAAATGAAAGTCAAACACATTCAAACAAAGCTTTCTGAATTAAATGAAAATCAAATGCATTCAACAAAGCTAATTAAATCTAATAAAAGTTAAACACATTCAAACAAAGTTAATTGAATTAAATGAAAGTCAAGAACATTCAAACAAAGCTTTTCGAATCAAATGAAAGTCAAATGAATTCATTCTAGCTAATTGAATCAAATGAAAGTCGAACACATTCAAATAAAGCTTTTTGAATCAAATTAAAGTCTAATGCATTCTACAAAGTTAATTGAATCAAATGAAAGTCAAACACAATCAAATAAAGCTATTTAAATCAAATGAAAGTCAAACACATTCAAACAAAGCTTTTTGAATCAAATGAAAATCAAATGCATTCAACAAAGCTAATTAAATCTAATAACATTTAAACACATTCAAACAAAGTTAATTGAATCAAATGAAAGTCAAACACATTCAAACAAAGCTTTTCGAATCAAATGAAAGTCAAATGCATTCTATAAAACTAATTGAATCAAATAAAAGTCTAACACATTCAAACAAAGCTTTCTGAATTAAATGAAAGTCAAATGTATTAAACAAAGCTAATTGAATCAAATGAAAGTCTAATGTATTCTACAAAGCTATTTGAATCAAATGAAAAACAAACATATACAAGCAAAGCGAATTGAATCAAATGATAGTCAAACACATTCTAATAAAGCTCATTGAATCAAATGAAAGTCAAAGACATTCAAACAAAGCTAATAGAATCAAATGAAAGTCAAAGACATTCAAACAAACCTAATTGAATCAAATGAAATTCAAATGCATTCTACAAAGCTAAACGAATCAAATTAAAGTCTAATGCATTAAACAAAGCTAATTGAATCAAATGAAAGTCAAAGACATTCAAACAAAGCTAATTCAATCAAATGAAAGTCAAAAACATTCAAATAAACCTAATTGAATCAAATGACAGTGAAATACATTCAAACAGAGATTTTTGAATCAAAAGAAAGTCAAATGCATTTATCAAAGCTAATTGAATCGAATGAAAGTTAAACACATTCAAACAAACCTAATTGAATCAAATGAATGTCAAACACATTCAAACAAAGCTTTTTGAATCAAATTAAAGTCAAATGAATTAATTCAAGCTATTTGAATCAAATGAAAGTCAAACACATTCAAATATAGCTTTTTGAATCAAATTAAAGTCATAAGAAAGTCGTATGAAAGTCAAACACATTCAAACAAAGCAAATTAAATCAAATGAAAGTCAAAGACATTCAAAAAAACCAAATTAAATCAAAAGAAAGTCAAACACTTTCAAATAGAAATTTTTGAATCAAAAGAAAGTCAAATGCATTCATCAAAGCTAATTGAATCGAATGAAAGTCAAACACATTCAAACAAACCTAATTGAATAAAATGAATGTCAAACACATTCAAACAAAGCTTTTTGAATCAAATGAAAGTCAAATGAATTCATTCTAGCTAATTGAATCAAATGAAAGTCGAACACATTCAAATAAAGCTTTTTGAATCAAATGAAAGTCTAATGCATTCTACAAAGCTAATTGAATCAAATGAAAGTGAAACACAATCAAATAAAGCTATTTAAATCAAACGAAAGTCAAACACATACAAACAAAGCTTTTTGAATCAAATGAAAATCAAATGCATTCAACAAAGCTAATTGAATCAAATGAAAGTCAAACACATTCAAACAAAGTTAAATGAATAAAATGAAAGTCAAACACATTCAAACAAAGCTTTTCCAATCAAATGAAAGTCAAATGCATTCTATAAAACTAATTGAATCAAATGAAAGTCAAACACATTCAAACAAAGCTTTCTGAATTAAATGAAAGACAAATGCATTAAACAAAGCTAATTAAATCAAATGAAAGTCAAATTCATTCTACAAAGCTAATTGAATCAAATGAAAGTCAAATGCATTCTATAAAGCTAATTGCATTAAATGAAAGTCAAACACATTCAAACAGAGCTTTTTGAATCAAATGAAAGTCAAATGCATTATTCAAACTTAAATAAATCAAATGAAAGTGAAAGACTTTCAAACAAACCTAATTAAATCAAATGAAAGTCAAACACTTTCAAATAGAAATTTTTGAATCAAAAGAAAGTCAAATTCATTCATCAAAGCTAATTGAATCGAACGAAAGTCAAACACATTCAAACAAACCTAATTGAATCAAATGAATGTCAAACACATTCGAATAAAGTTTTTTGAATAAAATTAAAGTCTAATGCATTCTACAAAGCTAATTGAATCAAATGAAAGTCAAACAGAATCAAAAAGAGCTATTTAAATCAAATGAAAGTCAAACACATTCAAACAAAGCTTTTTGAATCAAATTAAAATCAAATGCATTCAACAAAGCTAATTGAATCTAATGAAAGTCAAACACATTCAATCAAAGTTAATTGAATCAAATGAAAGTCAAACACATTCAAACAAAGCTTTTCGAATCAAATGAAAGTCAAATGCATTCTATAAAACTAATTGAATCAAATGAAAGTCAAACACATTCAAACAAAGCTTTCTGAATCAAATGAAAGTCAAATGCATTAAACAAAGCTAATTGAATCAAATGAAAGTCAAATGCATTCTACAAAGCTAATTGAATCAAATGAAAATCAAACACATTCAAGCAAAGCTAATTGAATCAAATGATAGTCAAACACATTCAAACAAAGCTAATTAAAACAAATGAAAGTCAGAGACATTCAAACAAAGCTAATTAAATCAAATGAAAGTCAAAGACATTCAAACAAACCTAATTGAATCAAATGAAAGTCAAATACATTCAAACAGAGATTTTTGAGTCAAAAGAAAGTCAAATGCATTCATCAAAGCTAATTGAATCGAACGAAAGTCAAACACATTCAAACTAACCTAATTGAATCAAATGAATGTTAAACACATTCGAATAAAGCTTTTTGAATCAAATTAAAGTCTAATGCATTCTACAAAGCTAATTGAATCAATAGAAAGTCAAACACAATCAAACAAAGCTATTTAAATCAAATGAAAGTCAAACACATTCAAACAAAGCTTTTTGAATCAAATGAAAATCAAATGCATTCAACAAAGCTAATTGAATCTAATGAAAGTCAAACACATTCAAACAAAGTTAATTGAATTAAATGAAAGTCAAACACATTCAAACAAAGCTTTTCGAATCAAATGAAAGTCAAATGCATTCTATAAAATTAATTGAATCAAATGAAAGTCAAACACATTCAAACAAAGCTTTCTGAATTAAATGAAAATTAAATGCATTCAACAAAGCTAATTAAATCTAATAACAGTTAAACACATTCAAACAAAGTTAATTGAATCAAATGAAAGTCAAACACATTCAAACAAAGCTTTTCGAATCAAATAAAAGTCAAATGAATTCATTCTAGCTAATTGAATCAAATGAAAGTCGAACACATTCAAATAAAGCTTTTTGAATCAAATTAAAGTCTAATGCATTCTACAAAGCTAATTGAATCAAATGAAAGTCAAACACAATCAAATAAAGCTATTTAAATCAAATGAAAGTCAAACACATTCAAACAAGCTTTTTGAATCAAATGAAAATCAAATGCATTCAACAAAGCTAATTAAATCTAATAATAGTTAAACACATTCAAACGAAGTTAATTGAATCAAATGAAAGTCAAACACATTCAAACAAAGCTTTTCGAATCAAATGAAATTCAAATGCATTCTATAAAACTAATTGAATCAAATAAAAGTCTAACACATTCAAACAAAGCTTTCTGAATTAAATGAAAGTCAAATGTATTAAACAAAGCTAATTGAATCAAATGAAAGTCAAATGCATTCTACAAAGCTATTTGAATCAAATGAAAAACAAACATATACAAGCAAAGCTAATTGAATCAAATGATAGTCAAACACATTCTAACAAAGCTCATTGAATTAAATGAAACTCAAAGACATTCAAACAAAGCTACTAGAATCAAATGAAAGTCAAAGACATTCAAACAAACCTAATTGAATCAAATGAAATTCAAATGCATTCTACAAAGCTAAACGAATTAAATTAAAGTCTAACGCATTAAACAAAGCTCATTGAATCAAATGAAAGTCAAAGACATTCAAACAAAGCTAATAGAATCAAATGAAAGTCAAAGACATTCAAACAACCCTAATTGAATCAAATGAAATTCAAATGCATTCTACAAAGCTAAACGAATTAAATTAAAGTCTAATGCATTAAACAAAGCTAATTGAATCAAATGAAAGTCAAAGACATTCAAACAAAGCTAATTCAATCAAATGAAAGTCAAAGACATTCAAACAAACCTAATTGAATCAAATGACAGTGAAATACATTCAAACAAAGATTTTTGAATCAAAAGAAAGTCAAATGCATTTATCAAAGCTAATTGAATCAAATGAAAGTTAAACACATTCAAACAAACCTAATTGAATCAAATGAATGTCAAACACATTCAAACAAAGCTTTTTGAATCAAATTTAAGTCAAATGAATTCATTCAAGCTATTTGAATCAAATGAAAGTGAAACACATTCAAATATAGGTTTTTGAATCAAATTAAAGTCATAAGAAAGTCATATGAAAGTCAAACATATTCAAACAAAGCTAATTAAATCAAATGAAAGTCAAAGACATTCAAACAAACCAAATTAAATCAAAAGAAAGTCAAACACTTTCAAATAGAAATTTTTGAATCAAAAGAAAGTCAAATGCATTCATCAAAGCTAATTGAATCGAATGAAAGTCAAACACATTCAAACAAACCTAATTGAATCAAATGAATGTTTAACACATTCGAATAAAGCTTTTTGAATCAAATTAAAGTCTAATGCATTCTACAAAGCTAATTGAATCAATAGAATGTCAAACACAATCAAACAAAGCTATTTAAATCAAATGAAAGTCAAACACATTCAAACAAAGCTTTTTGAATCAAATGAAAATCAAATGCATTCAACAAAGCTAATTGAATCTAATGAAAGTCAAACACATTCAAACAAAGTTAATTGAATCAAATGAAAGTAAAACACATTCAAACAAAGCTTTTCGAATCAAATGAAAGTCAAATGCATTCTATAAAATTAATTGAATCAAATGAAAGTCAAACACATTCAAACAAAGCTTTTCGAATCAAATGAAAGTCAAATGCATTAAACAAAGCTAATTGAATCAAATGAAAGTCAAATGCATTCTACAAAGCTAATTGAATCAAATGAAAGTCAAACACAATCAAACAAAGCTATTTATATCAAATGAAAGTCAAACACATTCAAACAAAGCTTTTTGAATCAAATGAAAATCAAATGCATTCAACAAAGCTAATTAAATCTAATAACATTCAAACATATTCAAACAAAGTTAATTGAATCAAATGAAAGTCAAACACATTCAAACAAAGCTTTTCGAATCAAATGAAAGTCAAATGCATTCTATAAAACTAATTGAATCAAATAAAAGTCTAACACATTCAAACAAAGCTTTCTGAATTAAATGAAAGTCAAATGCATTAAACAAAGCTAATTGAATCAAATGAAAGTCAAATGCATTCTACAAAGCTATTTGAATCAAATGAAAAACAAACATATACAAGCAAAGCGAATTGAATCAAATGATAGTCAAACACATTCAAACAAAGCTCATTGAATCAAATGAAAGTCAAAAACATTCAAACAAAGCTAATTGAATCAAATTAAAGTGAAAGACATTCAAACAAACCTAATTGAATCAAATGAAATTCAAATGCATTCTACAAAGCTAAACGAATCAAATTAAAGTGTAATGCATTGAACAAAGCTAATTGAATCAAATGAAAGTCAAAGACATTCAAACAAAGCTAATTCAATCAAATGAAAGTCAAAGACATTCAAACAAACCTAATTAAATCAAATGATAGTGAAATACATTCAAACAGAGATTTTTGAATCAAAAGAAAGTCAAATGCATTCATCAAAGTAAATTGAATCGAATGAAAGTCTAACACATTCAAACAAACCTAATTGAATAAAATGAATGTCAAACACATTCAAACAAAGCTTTTTGAATCAAATGAAAGTCAAATGAATTCATTCAAGCTAATTCAATCAAATGAAAGTCAAACACATTCAAACAAAGCTTTTTGAATCAAATGAAAATCAAATGCATTCAACAAAGCTAATTAAATCTAATAACAGTCAAACATATTCAAACAAAGTTAATTGAATCAAATGAAAGTTAAACACATTCAAACAAATCTTTTCAAATCAAATGAAAGTCAAATGCATTCTATAAAATTAATTGAATCAAATAAAAGTCTAACACATTCAAACAAAGCTTTCTAAATTAAATGAAAGTCAAATGCATTAAACAAAGCTAATTGAATCAAATGAAAGTCAAATGCATTCTACAAAGCTATTTGAATCAAATGAAAAACAAACATATACAAGCAAAGCGAATTGAATCAAATGATAGTCAAACACATTCTAACAAAGCTCATTGAATTAAATGAAACTCAAAGACATTCAAACAAAGCTAATAGAATCAAATGAAAGTCAAAGACATTCAAACAAACCTAATTGAATCAAATGAAATTCAAATGCATTCTACAAAGCTAAACGAATTAAATTAAAGTCTAACGCATTAAACAAAGCTCATTGAATCAAATGAAAGTTAAAGACATTCAAACAAAGCTAATAGAATCAAATGAAAGTCAAAGACATTCAAACAACCCTAATTGAATCAAATGAAATTCAAATGCATTCTACAAAGCTAAACGAATTAAATTAAAGTCTAATGCATTAAACAAAGCTAATTGAATCAAATGAAAGTCAAAGACATTCAAACAAAGCTAATTCAATCAAATGAAAGTCAAAGACATTCAAACAAACCTAATTGAATCAAATGACAGTGAAATACATTCAAACAAAGATTTTTGAATCAAAAGAAAGTCAAATGCATTTATCAAAGCTAATTGAATCGAATGAAAGTTAAACACATTCAAACAAACCTAATTGAATCAAATGAATGTCAAACACATTCAAACAAAGCTTTTTGAATCAAATTAAAGTCAAATGAATTCATTCAAGCTATTTGAATCAAATGAAAGTGAAACACATTCAAATATAGCTTTTTGAATCAAATTAAAGTCATAAGAAAGTCATATGAAAGTCAAACATATTCAAACAAAGCTAATTAAATCAAATGAAAGTCAAAGACATTCAAACAAACCAAATTAAATCAAAAGAAAGTCAAACACTTTCAAATAGAAATTTTTGAATCAAAAGAAAGTCAAATGCATTCATCAAAGCTAATTGAATCGAATGAAAGTCAAACACATTCAAACAAACCTAATTGAATCAAATGAATGTTTAACACATTCGAATAAAGCTTTTTGAATCAAATTAAAGTCTAATGCATTCTACAAAGCTAATTGAATCAATAGAATGTCAAACACAATCAAACAAAGCTATTTAAATCAAATGAAAGTCAAACACATTCAAACAAAGCTTTTTGAATCAAATGAAAATCAAATGCATTCAACAAAGCTAATTGAATCTAATGAAAGTCAAACACATTCAAACAAAGTTAATTGAATCAAATGAAAGTAAAACACATTCAAACAAAGCTTTTCGAATCAAATGAAAGTCAAATGCATTCTATAAAATTAATTGAATCAAATGAAAGTCAAACACATTCAAACAAAGCTTTTCGAATCAAATGAAAGTCAAATGCATTAAACAAAGCTAATTGAATCAAATGAAAGTCAAATGCATTCTACAAAGCTAATTGAATCAAATGAAAGTCAAACACAATCAAACAAAGCTATTTATATCAAATGAAAGTCAAACACATTCAAACAAAGCTTTTTGAATCAAATGAAAATCAAATGCATTCAACAAAGCTAATTAAATCTAATAACATTCAAACATATTCAAACAAAGTTAATTGAATCAAATGAAAGTCAAACACATTCAAACAAAGCTTTTCGAATCAAATGAAAGTCAAATGCATTCTATAAAACTAATTGAATCAAATAAAAGTCTAACACATTCAAACAAAGCTTTCTGAATTAAATGAAAGTCAAATGCATTAAACAAAGCTAATTGAATCAAATGAAAGTCAAATGCATTCTACAAAGCTATTTGAATCAAATGAAAAACAAACATATACAAGCAAAGCGAATTGAATCAAATGATAGTCAAACACATTCAAACAAAGCTCATTGAATCAAATGAAAGTCAAAAACATTCAAACAAAGCTAATTGAATCAAATTAAAGTGAAAGACATTCAAACAAACCTAATTGAATCAAATGAAATTCAAATGCATTCTACAAAGCTAAACGAATCAAATTAAAGTGTAATGCATTGAACAAAGCTAATTGAATCAAATGAAAGTCAAAGACATTCAAACAAAGCTAATTCAATCAAATGAAAGTCAAAGACATTCAAACAAACCTAATTGAATCAAATGATAGTGAAATACATTCAAACAGAGATTTTTGAATCAAAAGAAAGTCAAATGCATTCATCAAAGTAAATTGAATCGAATGAAAGTCTAACACATTCAAACAAACCTAATTGAATAAAATGAATGTCAAACACATTCAAACAAAGCTTTTTGAATCAAATGAAAGTCAAATGAATTCATTCAAGCTAATTCAATCAAATGAAAGTCAAACACATTCAAACAAAGCTTTTTGAATCAAATGAAAATCAAATGCATTCAACAAAGCTAATTAAATCTAATAACAGTCAAACATATTCAAACAAAGTTAATTGAATCAAATGAAAGTTAAACACATTCAAACAAATCTTTTCAAATCAAATGAAAGTCAAATGCATTCTATAAAATTAATTGAATCAAATAAAAGTCTAACACATTCAAACAAAGCTTTCTAAATTAAATGAAAGTCAAATGCATTAAACAAAGCTAATTGAATCAAATGAAAGTCAAATGCATTCTACAAAGCTATTTGAATCAAATGAAAAACAAACATATACAAGCAAAGCGAATTGAATCAAATGATAGTCAAACACATTCTAACAAAGCTCATTGAATTAAATGAAACTCAAAGACATTCAAACAAGGCTAATAGAATCAAATGAAAGTCAAAGACATTCAAACAAACCTAATTGAATCAAATGAAATTCAAATGCATTCTACAAAGCTAAACGAATTAAATTAAAGTCTAACGCATTAAACAAAGCTAATTGAATCAAATGAAAGTCAAAGACATTCAAACAAAGCTAATAGAATCAAATGAAAGTCAAAGACATTCAAACAACCCTAATTGAATCAAATGAAATTCAAATGCATTCTACAAAGCTAAACGAATTAAATTAAAGTCTAATGCATTAAACAAAGCTAATTGAATCAAATGAAAGTCAAAGACATTCAAACAAAGCTAATTCAATCAAATGAAAGTCAAAGACATTCAAACAAACCTAATTGAATCAAATGACAGTGAAATACATTCAAACAAAGATTTTTGAATCAAAAGAAAGTCAAATGCATTTATCAAAGCTAATTGAATCGAATGAAAGTTAAACACATTCAAACAAACCTAATTGAATCAAATGAATGTCAAACACATTCAAACAAAGCTTTTTGAATCAAATTAAAGTCAAATGAATTCATTCAAGCTATTTGAATCAAATGAAAGTGAAACACATTCAAATATAGCTTTTTGAATCAAATTAAAGTCATAAGAAAGTCATATGAAAGTCAAACATATTCAAACAAAGCTAATTAAATCAAATGAAAGTCAAAGACATTCAAACAAACCAAATTAAATCAAAAGAAAGTCAAACACTTTCAAATAGAAATTTTTAAATCAAAAGAAAGTCAAATGCATTCATCAAAGCTAATTGAATCGAATGAAAGTCAAACACATTCAAACAAACCTAATTGAATCAAATGAATGTTTAACACATTCGAATAAAGCTTTTTGAATCAAATTAAAGTCTAATGCATTCTACAAAGCTAATTAAATCAATAGAATGTCAAACACAATCAAACAAAGCTATTTAAATCAAATGAAAGTCAAACACATTCAAACAAAGCTTTTTGAATCAAATGAAAATCAAATGCATTCAACAAAGCTAATTGAATCTAATGAAAGTCAAACACATTCAAACAAAGTTAATTGAATCAAATGAAAGTAAAACACATTCAAACAAAGCTTTTCGAATCAAATGAAAGTCAAATGCATTCTATAAAATTAATTGAATCAAATGAAAGTCAAACACATTCAAACAAAGCTTTTCGAATCAAATGAAAGTCAAATGCATTAAACAAAGCTAATTGAATCAAATGAAAGTCAAATGCATTCTACAAAGCTAATTGAATCAAATGAAAGTCAAACACAATCAAACAAAGCTATTTATATCAAATGAAAGTCAAACACATTCAAACAAAGCTTTTTGAATCAAATGAAAATCAAATGCATTCAACAAAGCTAATTAAATCTAATAACATTCAAACATATTCAAACAAAGTTAATTGAATCAAATGAAAGTCAAACACATTCAAACAAAGCTTTTCGAATCAAATGAAAGTCAAATGCATTCTATAAAACTAATTGAATCAAATAAAAGTCTAACACATTCAAACAAAGCTTTCTGAATTAAATGAAAGTCAAATGCATTAAACAAAGCTAATTGAATCAAATGAAAGTCAAATGCATTCTACAAAGCTATTTGAATCAAATGAAAAACAAACATATACAAGCAAAGTGAATTGAATCAAATGATAGTCAAACACATTCAAACAAAGCTCATTGAATCAAATGAAAGTCAAAAACATTCAAACAAAGCTAATTGAATCAAATTAAAGTGAAAGACATTCAAACAAACCTAATTGAATCAAATGAAATTAAAATGCATTCTACAAAGCTAAACGAATCAAATTAAAGTGTAATGCATTGAACAAAGCTAATTGAATCAAATGAAAGTCAAAGACATTCAAACAAAGCTAATTCAATCAAATGAAAGTCAAAGACATTCAAACAAACCTAATTGAATCAAATGATAGTGAAATACATTCAAACAGAGATTTTTGAATCAAAAGAAAGTCAAATGCATTCATCAAAGTAAATTGAATCGAATGAAAGTCTAACACATTCAAACAAACCTAATTGAATAAAATGAATGTCAAACACATTCAAACAAAGCTTTTTGAATCAAATGAAAGTCAAATGAATTCATTCAAGCTAATTCAATCAAATGAAAGTCAAACACATTCAAACAAAGCTTTTTGAATCAAATGAAAATCAAATGCATTCAACAAAGCTAATTAAATCTAATAACAGTCAAACATATTCAAACAAAGTTAATTGAATCAAATGAAAGTTAAACACATTCAAACAAATCTTTTCAAATCAAATGAAAGTCAAATGCATTCTATAAAATTAATTGAATCAAATAAAAGTCTAACACATTCAAACAAAGCTTTCTAAATTAAATGAAAGTCAAATGCATTAAACAAATCTAATTGAATCAAATGAAAGTCAAATGCATTCTACAAAGCTATTTGAATCAAATGAAAAACAAACATATACAAGCAAAGCGAATTGAATCAAATGATAGTCAAACACATTCTAACAAAGCTCATTGAATTAAATGAAACTCAAAGACATTCAAACAAAGCTAATAGAATCAAATGAAAGTCAAAGACATTCAAACAAACCTAATTGAATCAAATGAAATTCAAATGCATTCTACAAAGCTAAACGAATTAAATTAAAGTCTAACACATTAAACAAAGCTAATTGAATCAAATGAAAGTCAAAGACATTCAAACAAAGCTAATAGAATCAAATGAAAGTCAAAGACATTCAAACAACCCTAATTGAATCAAATGAAATTCAAATGCATTCTACAAAGCTAAACGAATTAAATTAAAGTCTAATGCATTAAACAAAGCTAATTGAATCAAATGAAAGTCAAAGACATTCAAACAAAGCTAATTCAATCAAATGAAAGTCAAAGACATTCAAACAAACCTAATTGAATCAAATGACAGTGAAATACATTCAAACAAAGATTTTTGAATCAAAAGAAAGTCAAATGCATTTATCAAAGCTAATTGAATCGAATGAAAGTTAAACACATTCAAACAAACCTAATTGAATCAAATGAATGTCAAACACATTCAAACAAAGCTTTTTGAATCAAATTAAAGTCAAATGAATTCATTCAAGCTATTTGAATCAAATGAAAGTGAAACACATTCAAATATAGCTTTTTGAATCAAATTAAAGTCATAAGAAAGTCATATGAAAGTCAAACATATTCAAACAAAGCTAATTAAATCAAATGAAAGTCAAAGACATTCAAACAAACCAAATTAAATCAAAAGAAAGTCAAACACTTTCAAATAGAAATTTTTGAATCAAAAGAAAGTCAAATGCATTCATCAAAGCTAATTGAATCGAATGAAAGTCAAACACATTCAAACAAACCTAATTGAATCAAATGAATGTTTAACACATTCGAATAAAGCTTTTTGAATCAAATTAAAGTCTAATGCATTCTACAAAGCTAATTGAATCAATAGAATGTCAAACACAATCAAACAAAGCTATTCAAATCAAATGAAAGTCAAACACATTCAAACAAAGCTTTTTGAATCAAATGAAAATCAAATGCATTCAACAAAGCTAATTGAATCTAATGAAAGTCAAACACATTCAAACAAAGTTAATTGAATCAAATGAAAGTAAAACACATTCAAACAAAGCTTTTCGAATCAAATGAAAGTCAAATGCATTCTATAAAATTAATTGAATCAAATGAAAGTCAAACACATTCAAACAAAGCTTTTCGAATCAAATGAAAGTCAAATGCATTAAACAAAGCTAATTGAATCAAATGAAAGTCAAATGCATTCTACAAAGCTAATTGAATCAAATGAAAGTCAAACACAATCAAACAAAGCTATTTATATCAAATGAAAGTCAAACACATTCAAACAAAGCTTTTTGAATCAAATGAAAATCAAATGCATTCAACAAAGCTAATTAAATCTAATAACATTCAAACATATTCAAACAAAGTTAATTGAATCAAATGAAAGTCAAACACATTCAAACAAAGCTTTTCGAATCAAATGAAAGTCAAATGCATTCTATAAAACTAATTGAATCAAATAAAAGTCTAACACATTCAAACAAAGCTTTCTGAATTAAATGAAAGTCAAATGCATTAAACAAAGCTAATTGAATCAAATGAAAGTCAAATGCATTCTACAAAGCTATTTGAATCAAATGAAAAACAAACATATACAAGCAAAGCGAATTGAATCAAATGATAGTCAAACACATTCAAACAAAGCTCATTGAATCAAATGAAAGTCAAAAACATTCAAACAAAGCTAATTGAATCAAATTAAAGTGAAAGACATTCAAACAAACCTAATTGAATCAAATGAAATTCAAATGCATTCTACAAAGCTAAACGAATCAAATTAAAGTGTAATGCATTGAACAAAGCTAATTGAATCAAATGAAAGTCAAAGACATTCAAACAAAGCTAATTCAATCAAATGAAAGTCAAAGACATTCAAACAAACCTAATTGAATCAAATGATAGTGAAATACATTCAAACAGAGATTTTTGAATCAAAAGAAAGTCAAATGCATTCATCAAAGTAAATTGAATCGAATGAAAGTCTAACACATTCAAACAAACCTAATTGAATAAAATGAATGTCAAACACATTCAAACAAAGCTTTTTGAATCAAATGAAAGTCAAATGAATTCATTCAAGCTAATTCAATCAAATGAAAGTCAAACACATTCAAACAAAGCTTTTTGAATCAAATGAAAATCAAATGCATTCAACAAAGCTAATTAAATCTAATAACAGTCAAACATATTCAAACAAAGTTAATTGAATCAAATGAAAGTTAAACACATTCAAACAAATCTTTTCAAATCAAATGAAAGTCAAATGCATTCTATAAAATTAATTGAATCAAATAAAAGTCTAACACATTCAAACAAAGCTTTCTAAATTAAATGAAAGTCAAATGCATTAAACAAAGCTAATTGAATCAAATGAAAGTCAAATGCATTCTACAAAGCTATTTGAATCAAATGAAAAACAAACATATACAAGCAAAGCGAATTGAATCAAATGATAGTCAAACACATTCTAACAAAGCTCATTGAATTAAATGAAACTCAAAGACATTCAAACAAAGCTAATAGAATCAAATGAAAGTCAAAGACATTCAAACAAACCTAATTGAATCAAATGAAATTCAAATGCATTCTACAAAGCTAAACGAATTAAATTAAAGTCTAACGCATTAAACAAAGCTCATTGAATCAAATGAAAGTCAAAGACATTCAAACAAAGCTAATAGAATCAAATGAAAGTCAAAGACATTCAAACAACCCTAATTGAATCAAATGAAATTCAAATGCATTCTACAAAGCTAAACGAATTAAATTAAAGTCTAATGCATTAAACAAAGCTAATTGAATCAAATGAAAGTCAAAGACATTCAAACAAAGCTAATTCAATCAAATGAAAGTCAAAGACATTCAAACAAACCTAATTGAATCAAATGACAGTGAAATACATTCAAACAAAGATTTTTGAATCAAAAGAAAGTCAAATGCATTTATCAAAGCTAATTGAATCAAATGAAAGTTAAACACATTCAAACAAACCTAATTGAATCAAATGAATGTCAAACACATTCAAACAAAGCTTTTTGAATCAAATTAAAGTCAAATGAATTCATTCAAGCTATTTGAATCAAATGAAAGTGAAACACATTCAAATATAGCTTTTTGAATCAAATTAAAGTCATAAGAAAGTCATATGAAAGTCAAACATATTCAAACAAAGCTAATTAAATCAAATGAAAGTCAAAGACATTCAAACAAACCAAATTAAATCAAAAGAAAGTCAAACACTTTCAAATAGAAATTTTTGAATCAAAAGAAAGTCAAATGCATTCATCAAAGCTATTTGAATCGAATGAAAGTCAAACACATTCAAACAAACCTAATTGAATCAAATGAATGTTTAACACATTCGAATAAAGCTTTTTGAATCAAATTAAAGTCTAATGCATTCTACAAAGCTAATTGAATCAATAGAATGTCAAACACAATCAAACAAAGCTATTTAAATCAAATGAAAGTCAAACACATTCAAACAAAGCTTTTTGAATCAAATGAAAATCAAATGCATTCAACAAAGCTAATTGAATCTAATGAAAGTCAAACACATTCAAACAAAGTTAATTGAATCAAATGAAAGTAAAACACATTCAAACAAAGCTTTTCGAATCAAATGAAAGTCAAATGCATTCTATAAAATTAATTGAATCAAATGAAAGTCAAACACATTCAAACAAAGCTTTTCGAATCAAATGAAAGTCAAATGCATTAAACAAAGCTAATTGAATCAAATGAAAGTCAAATGCATTCTACAAAGCTAATTGAATCAAATGAAAGTCAAACACAATCAAACAAAGCTATTTATATCAAATGAAAGTCAAACACATTCAAACAAAGCTTTTTGAATCAAATGAAAATCAAATGCATTCAACAAAGCTAATTAAATCTAATAACATTCAAACATATTCAAACAAAGTTAATTGAATCAAATGAAAGTCAAACACATTCAAACAAAGCTTTTCGAATCAAATGAAAGTCAAATGCATTCTATAAAACTAATTGAATCAAATAAAAGTCTAACACATTCAAACAAAGCTTTCTGAATTAAATGAAAGTCAAATGCATTAAACAAAGCTAATTGAATCAAATGAAAGTCAAATGCATTCTACAAAGCTATTTGAATCAAATGAAAAACAAACATATACAAGCAAAGCGAATTGAATCAAATGATAGTCAAACACATTCAAACAAAGCTCATTGAATCAAATGAAAGTCAAAAACATTCAAACAAAGCTAATTGAATCAAATTAAAGTGAAAGACATTCAAACAAACCTAATTGAATCAAATGAAATTCAAATGCATTCTACAAAGCTAAACGAATCAAATTAAAGTGTAATGCATTGAACAAAGCTAATTGAATCAAATGAAAGTCAAAGACATTCAAACAAAGCTAATTCAATCAAATGAAAGTCAAAGACATTCAAACAAACCTAATTGAATCAAATGATAGTGAAATACATTCAAACAGAGATTTTTGAATCAAAAGAAAGTCAAATGCATTCATCAAAGTAAATTGAATCGAATGAAAGTCTAACACATTCAAACAAACCTAATTGAATAAAATGAATGTCAAACACATTCAAACAAAGCTTTTTGAATCAAATGAAAGTCAAATGAATTCATTCAAGCTAATTCAATCAAATGAAAGTCAAACACATTCAAACAAAGCTTTTTGAATCAAATGAAAATCAAATGCATTCAACAAAGCTAATTAAATCTAATAACAGTCAAACATATTCAAACAAAGTTAATTGAATCAAATGAAAGTTAAACACATTCAAACAAATCTTTTCAAATCAAATGAAAGTCAAATGCATTCTATAAAATTAATTGAATCAAATAAAAGTCTAACACATTCAAACAAAGCTTTCTAAATTAAATGAAAGTCAAATGCATTAAACAAAGCTAATTGAATCAAATGAAAGTCAAATGCATTCTACAAAGCTATTTGAATCAAATGAAAAACAAACATATACAAGCAAAGCGAATTGAATCAAATGATAGTCAAACACATTCTAACAAAGCTCATTGAATTAAATGAAACTCAAAGACATTCAAACAAAGCTAATAGAATCAAATGAAAGTCAAAGACATTCAAACAAACCTATTTGAATCAAATGAAATTCAAATGCATTCTACAAAGCTAAACGAATTAAATTAAAGTCTAACGCATTAAACAAAGCTAATTGAATCAAATGAAAGTCAAAGACATTCAAACAAAGCTAATAGAATCAAATGAAAGTCAAAGACATTCAAACAACCCTAATTGAATCAAATGAAATTCAAATGCATTCTACAAAGCTAAACGAATTAAATTAAAGTCTAATGCATTAAACAAAGCTAATTGAATCAAATGAAAGTCAAAGACATTCAAACAAAGCTAATTCAATCAAATGAAAGTCAAAGACATTCAAACAAACCTAATTGAATCAAATGACAGTGAAATACATTCAAACAAAGATTTTTGAATCAAAAGAAAGTCAAATGCATTTATCAAAGCTAATTGAATCGAATGAAAGTTAAACACATTCAAACAAACCTAATTGAATCAAATGAATGTCAAACACATTCAAACAAAGCTTTTTGAATCAAATTAAAGTCAAATGAATTCATTCAAGCTATTTGAATCAAATGAAAGTGAAACACATTCAAATATAGCTTTTTGAATCAAATTAAAGTCATAAGAAAGTCATATGAAAGTCAAACATATTCAAACAAAGCTAATTAAATCAAATGAAAGTCAAAGACATTCAAACAAACCAAATTAAATCAAAAGAAAGTCAAACACTTTCAAATAGAAATTTTTGAATCAAAAGAAAGTCAAATGCATTCATCAAAGCTAATTGAATCGAATGAAAGTCAAACACATTCAAACAAACCTAATTGAATCAAATGAATGTTTAACACATTCGAATAAAGCTTTTTGAATCAAATTAAAGTCTAATGCATTCTACAAAGCTAATTGAATCAATAGAATGTCAAACACAATCAAACAAAGCTATTTAAATCAAATGAAAGTCAAACACATTCAAACAAAGCTTTTTGAATCAAATGAAAATCAAATGCATTCAACAAAGCTAATTGAATCTAATGAAAGTCAAACACATTCAAACAAAGTTAATTGAATCAAATGAAAGTAAAACACATTCAAACAAAGCTTTTCGAATCAAATGAAAGTCAAATGCATCAAACAAAGCTATTTAAATCAAATGAAAGTAAAACACAGTCAAACAAAGCTTTTTGAATCAAATAAAAATCAAATGCATTCAACAAAGCTAATTAAATCTAATAACAGTCAAACACATTCAAACAAAGTTAATTGAATCAAATGAAAGTCAAACACATTCAAACAAAGCTTTTCGAATCAAATGAAAGTCAAATGCATTCTATAAAATTAATTGAATCAAATGAAAGTCAAACACATTCAAACAAAGCTTTCTGAATTAAATTAAAGTCAAATGCATTAAACAAAGCTAATTGAATCAAATGAAAGTCAAATGCATTCTACAAAGCTAATTGAATCAAATGAAAGTCAAACACAATCAAACAAAGCTATTTAAATCAAATGAAAGTAAAACACATTCAAACAAAGCTTTTTGAATCAAATAAAAATCAAATGCATTCAACAAAGCTAATTAAATCTAATAACAGTCAAACACATTCAAACAAAGTTAATTGAATCAAATGAAAGTCAAACACATTCAAACAAAGCTTTTCAAATCAAATGAAAGTCAAATGCATTCTATAAAACTAATTGAATCAAATAAAAGTCTAACACATTCAAACAAAGCTTTCTGAATTAAATGAAAGTCAAATGCATTAAACAAAGCTAATTGAATCAAATGAAAGTCAAATGCATTCTACAAAGCTATTTGAATCAAATGAAAAACAAACATATACAAGCAAAGCGAATTGAATAAAATGATAGTCAAACACATTCAAACAAAGCTCATTGAATCAAATGAATGTCAAAGACATTCAAACAAAGCTAATTGGATCAAATGAAAGTCAAAGACATTCAAACAAACCTAATTGAATCAAATGAAATTCAAATGCATTCTACAAAGCTAAATGAATCAAATTAAAGTCTAATGCATTAAACAAAGCTAATTGAATCAAATGAAAGTCAAAGACATTCTAACAAAGCTAATTCAATCAAATGAAAGTCAAAGACATTCAAACAAACCTAATTGAATCAAATGATAGTGAAATACATTCAAACAGAGATTTTTGAATCAAAAGAAAGTCAAATGCATTTATCAAAGCTAATTGAATCGAATGAAAGTTAAACACATTCAAACAAACCTAATTGAATCAAATGAATGTCAAACACATTCAAACAAAGCTTTTTGAATCAAATTAAAGTCAAATGAATTCATTCAAGCTATTTGAATCAAATGAAAGTCAAACACATTAAAATATAGCTTTTTGAATCAAATTAAAGTCATAAGAAAGTCATATGAAAGTCAAACACATTCAAACAAAGCTAATTAAATCAAATGAAAGTCAAAGACATTCAAACAAACCAAATTAAATCAAAAGAGAGTCAAACTCTTTCAAATAGAAATTTTTAAATCAAAAGAAAGTCAAATGCATTCATCAAAGCTAATTGAATCGAATGAAAATCAAACACATTCAAACAAACCTAATTGAATAAAATGAATGTCAAACACATTCAAACAAAGCTTTTTGAATCAAATTAAAGTCTAATGCATTCTACAAAGCTAATTGAATCAAATGAAAGTCAAACACAATCAAACAAAGCTATTTAAATCAAATGAAAGTTAAACACATTCAAACAAAGCTTTTTGAATCAAATGAAAATCAAATGCATTCAACAAAGCTAATTAAATCTAATAACACTCAAACACATTCAAACAAAGTTAATTGAATCAAATGAAAGTCAAACACATTCAAACAAAGCTTTTCGAATCAAATGAAAGTCCAATGCATTCTATTAAACTAGTTGAATCAAATGAAAGTCAAACACATTCAAACAAAGCTTTCTGAATTAAATTAAAGTCAAATGCATTAAACAAAGCTAATTGAATCAAATGAAAGTCAAATGCATTCTACAAAGCTAATTGAATCAAATGAAAATCAAATGCATTCAACAAAGCTAATTAAATCTAATAACAGTCAAACACATTTAAACAAAGTTAATTGAATCAAATGAAAGTCAAACACATTCAAACAAAGCATTTCGAATCTAATGAAAGTCAAATGCATTCTATAAAACTAATTGAATCAAATAAAAGTCTAACACATTCAAACAAAGCTTTCTGAATTAAATGAAAGTCAAATGCATTAAACAAAGCTAATTAAATCAAATGAAAGTCAAATGCATTCTACAAAGCTATTTGAATCAAATGAAAAACAAACATATACAAGCAAAGCGAATTGAATCAAATGATAGGTAAACACATTCAAACAAAGCTCATTGAATCAAATGAAAGTCAAAGACATTCAAACAAAGCTAATTGAATCAAATGAAAGTCAAAGACATTCAAACAAACCTATTTGAATCAAATGAAATTCAAATGCATTCTACACAGCTAAACGAATCAAATTAAAGTCTAATGCATTAAACAAAGCTAATTGAATCAAATGAAAGTCGAAGCCATTCAAACAAAGCTAATTCAATCAAATGAAAGTCAAAGACATTCAAACAAACCTAATTGAATCAAATGACAGTGAAATACATTCAAACAGAGATTTTTGAATCAAAAGAAAGTCAAATGCATTTATCAAAGCTATTTGAATCGACTGAAAGTTAAACACATTCAAACAAACCTAATTGAATCAAATGAATGTCAAACACATTCAAACAAAGCTTTTTGAATCAAATTAAAGTCAAATGAATTCATTCAAGCTATTTGAATCAAATGAAAATCAAACACATTCAAATATATCTTTTTGAATCAAATTAAAGTCATATGAAAGTCAAACACATTCAAACAAAGCTAATTAAATCAAATGAAAGTCAAAGACATTGAAACAAACCAAATTAAATCAAAAGAAAGTCAAACACTTTCAAATGCATTATTCAAAGCTAAATTAATCAAATGAAAGTCAATGTATTCATTCTAGCTAATTGAATCAAATGAAAGTTGAACACATTCAAATAAAGCTTTTTGAATCAAATTAAAGTCTAATGCATTCTACAAAGCTAATTGAATCAAATGAAAGTCAAACACAATCAAACAAAGCTATTTAAATCAAATGAAAGTCAAACACATTCAAACAAAGCTTTTTGAATCAAATGAAAATCAAATGCATTCAACAAAGCTAATTAAATCTAATAACAGTCAAACACATTCAAACAAAGTTAATTGAATCAAATGAAAGTCAAACACATTCAAACAAAGCTTTTCGAATCAAATGAAAGTCCAATGCATTCTATAAAACTAATTGAATCAAATGAAAGTCAAACACATTCAAACAAAGCTTTCTAAATTAAATTAAAGTCAAATGCATTAAACAAAGCTAATTGAATCAAATGAAAGTTAAATGCATTCTACAAAGCTAATTGAATCAAATGAAAGTCAAACACAATCAAACAAAGCTATTTATATCAAATGAAAGTAAAACACATTCAAACAAAGCTTTTTGAATCAAATAAAAATCAAATGCATTCAACAAAGCTAATTAAATCTAATAACAGTCAAACACATTCAAACAAAGTTAATTGAATCAAATGAAAGTCAAACACATTCAAACAAAGCTTTTCAAATCAAATGAAAGTCAAATACATTCTATAAAACTAATTGAATCAACTAAAAGTCTAACACATTCAAACAAAGCTTTCTGAATTAAATGAAAGTCAAATGCATTAAACAAAGCTAATTGAATCAAATGAAAGTCAAATGCATTCTACAAAGCTATTTGAATCAAATGAAAAACAAACATATAAAAGCAATGCGAAGTGAATCAAATGATAGTCAAACACATTCAAACAAAGCTCATTGAATCAAATGAAAGTCAAAGACATTCAAACAAAGCTAATTGAATCAAATGAAAGTCAAAGACATTCAAACAAACCTAATTGAATCAAATGAAATTCAAATGCATTCTACAAAGCTAAACGAATCAAATTAAAGTGTAATGCGTTAAACAAAGCTAATTGAATCAAATGAAAGTCAAAGACATTCAAACAAAGCTAATTCAATCAAATGAAAGTCAAAGACATTCAAACAAACCTAATTGAACCAAATGAAAGTTGTTTCGGGGTTTTCTGATGTCCTGCGGGAGAGTTACAATTCCGAGACTGGAACCGGACGCCTGTACCTGCAAAATAATGGAGACTCCTGAGAGCTCCGCCTCCAACGGTCAAGTTAGTACCTGATTAAGGAGTAATTAATACGGAAATTAAAGTAATAAGATCTCTCTAGGTGAGAGTGTTTAATGTTGGTAATCTGCGTCGTTAGCGAGATTAGCCGGTTATTAGTGTTCCGTAATGTTTCTGTTCTTCTCTTGATTTCTTGATCTTCCTAATTAATGAGGATTAATTTAGTATTTATAGCCTTGAGAAGCGTGCCACTCTCTAGGTTTAGGGTAAACCTAGAGCTGACCGGGCCTCTAGACAGGATTGGGCCTTGTTGGCCGGTATTCCCATTTGGCATGGGTGGACACGTGGCGTGTCTCAATTGGTCCGTAGAGGACGTATCTGTGATTGACACGTGGCAGGCTCCTATTGGCCTTCGTGAAGGACACGTGGCGGAACCTGGTTGGTCCACTTGTCAGACGGTGATTGGTGGATAAAAATCCCCTAATCATTTGCCCCTCACAGGTGGCACGTGACTGGTCACGTGTCGCCTGTGACAGGTGTCGCACGGTGACAGGCGACGGCCTGCTACAGGTGTCACCTTGCAAATGGCCGAGAGATTTTCCCGCCCAAATTTTGAATTTGGAAGCGACCCTTCGCCTTCTCACTTTGCCTATATAAGGAAGTGCTGACTTCGGTCATTTTCACATTTGAGAACTTTGCGAGAACATTCGGACCCCTGAACTTGCTCTGACATTTCGGACCTTTTCTGCCTACCGCCTGTTCTGACAAGCCGACTGCACCGGACTTCCAGAACTTCATCAACCGTCACTCGTTCAGGTAACTCAGTTCTCTTACTCTTAATTTTCTTTTTATTTTTTTTTTGAAATGGCACCACGGAAGCACACGACACGACCTAAGTTAGTGATCAGCCGGTCACCGGGGACGGCTGAATCTAGGACTAGGAGTGCCGCCTGCCCTTTTCTGGACCCATCTTTGCCCTTTATACAAAGTCCGACTGTATCTGTGTCTATGCAGAACGTGATGGCCAGAACAAAAAAGACTGCTATGATATCAAACTCAGACGGCTCCTCCCAAAGGGTGCTCATTAGTGAAACATCTGACCAGGCGCCAGATGTAGAATTGAAACGAGGCGGCTTCCAAGCCGACAGTTCTGAGAGAGGGGCCAAGGTGGTCCCTTCCCATCTTACCGTTGACATGTCTAATTTTCCTCCTGCTCCTTCTAAGGGAGAGGAGGCGGGCCCCTCTGGGAGAGGGGAGGAGTCGTCCTCTTCGGACTCGTCAGAGGACGAGTCCGAGTCCAGCTCTTCTGGCCACAGTTCTCCAGGTTCAGAAGAAAGACATAGCCGCCTACAAGAGGCGAGACTTTCTCATGCAGTTGAGAAGGGGGACAATTGGGCGGAGCCGTCCGCCTCTTACAGAGAGGAAAACGCCCCCTACTACTGCATGGTACCCCGGGGCCGGATCGCAACCATGCAAGACAAAGTGGCGAGCTTTATTGCTAACCACAGAATGGGCCCGAAATTTTTACTGTTCGTGCCGGATCCAGAAGACACTGTCGTTTGGCCGGCTGGTACCAGCTATGATGACGGCTGCTTTGGCTGCTATGTGGCGGCCATCAAAGCTGGACTGCGCTTCCCATTACATCCGGCTGTTCAGCGGATTTTAGATGGGTATGATTTGGGGTTATGGCAGTTAGCCCCCAACTCTTGGGTAAACGTACTCGGCTATGTGGCCGGGTGCAAAATGTACGGGGTGGAGCCAAGCTTTGAGGCTTTCGCCCACATGAACTATCTCAGCCGGACCCCTAAGTCGGGAGGTACCGGCTGGTATCAATTAACAAGCCATAGGGGTTACCTCATGACGAGAGGTAAAGCGAACAAATGGAAGGATTGGCGGAACACCTTCCTTATCATTGAGGGTTCAGACACGGAGCTGAACCAACGTTTTAACAAGTGGAATAGGGATCCGCCTCTTCTCGCAGGCGGCCGCAGCATGCCGCCTGTTCCCCCAAAGGCTAAAAGAGAGATCCTAGACAAAGGACTCTTCAAAGTAGAGACTAGGGTGAACCCTACTTCAGGGGTACGAGAGCAAGTACCCCTAAACTGCCACCCGAGCTTCAAGTGGCTCTATGACGAGTACTTTTTGGCCGCCTGTGGCCTCAGCAGTCGGTGCTCTAGAGGTAGCCGGCCTGACAAATACTCTGTTTTTTTCACGCCTTGTTTACTTGGGATCTTTACTAACTTTGCTGTTTATTTTTTTGCAGCTGACGCCATGAGTAAAATAACAGCATCCAAGACTGCGGCGGCCATGTTGCGGGCCTCTCTCATGCAACAGTCTTATGCCGACTCCCCCAACAAGGGGGCACCCTTGGTAGGCTTCGAAAACTTCCTCTTTTAGGAGTTGTCTTATGCATATACTAACTCTTTTTCGTTTTCAGTCTGGCACTCCAAGAGCTTCTTCCTCGCAACAGCCGGACCCCAAGGCCCGGAGGACGACTGTTGCAAGTTCTCCTGGGTCTTCCAGGAAAACAGTGGCGGCTGAGAAGCAGCCGGCCACTTCTTCTAAAACCCCGGCGGGGCCGCCTAGAAGTATGGACAATCACTTGTAAAAACTTTCTCACTTGCTTCCTTCTTGACTAGGTCTAACTTGCTTTTTTCTTACCCTTGATGCAGCCGGCCCTCAGGGGCTTGACTTGGTTGAGGTAGCCAAGTCCATGATCAAAGTAGTTCCTCCATCTGAAAGGGAGGCGGTCAGGGGTGCCGGCACCCTTGACCTTGATGGGATTTCAGGGGTCCTTGCTGAGGTATACTTAGCATATTTTTGAGTATTTGAGTTCCAGGACGCCTGTTATCTTTTTTGTTTGGAAACTGACGCCTGTTTTTTTTTTTGTACTTAGGCCCTGCTCCGAGTCAACAGCCTTCGCAAGCCGATTGATCGGAAAAACAAAGAGGTAAAGGCCGCAAAAGCTATGGCCGCCTCCAACTGTGATAAGGCAATGTTTCAAATTGCCCAAAATGAAGTACTGACCATTGATATTCTTTATTATCAGGCGCAGGCTACCGCCGCTGTTCGGGCTCAGTTAGAGGCGGCCCAGAAGAAGAATGACGAGCTGGAGGCGACCGTCACAAATCTTAAGGCCGAGCTGAAACCTCTTCGCCAAAAAATGCACTCTTACGAAGCCATGGAGAAATCTTTGGCCAACGTAAAAGAACGCCTGGTGAGCCAAGAGAAGAGTCTTACCCAAGAGCTCTCGGAAAAGGCCGAGCAAGAGAAGAAAGAGCTCGTCCGGGAGATGGTGGAAGACTCCGCTCAAATCCAGCGCATGACCTGGGGCCGCCTGTTCCCCAATGCCGACTTTGCCTCATGGGAGAGAACGTACCGCCAGTGTTCGGAAACATATAATCAAGAGATCCTGGCGGCTGCTGAAGAAGAGGCGTTGGAAGGTACGTTGGAGGAGGAGGAAGAGCCGGTTGTGGCGCTTGTGCCACTTGGGGGTAAGGCATCAAAAGAGGGTGCAGCTAAAGCCGAGTCCAGCAAGAAGAGTGCTGACCAGGCGGAAGCTGCTAATACTGAACTGCCCCCTTCTTAAGCTTTAAGTATATATTTTTTTTTTTCACGGCCTGCGTGCCGTTTGCTTTGTATTTACCCGGCCAGGGGGCCGGGGTTTTGAATATTTTGCTGGTCTTTAATGACCGGCTTATTTTTAATCAAATTTTTGTTTTGATTCAAATTTGTCTAAGTATTCCATATCTAATATCCCATTGTTCACTAGACCGACTGTTGTGTATGGCCGAACGTTGCAGACAGGTACAAATAGTAAGTACGCCGCCTATGCCCCTGGACGACTGGTTGTCTGTTTCCAGGATAGACGATCAGTCGACCATTTATTCAATCGGTATTCGAACTATTTATTCAATCAGTCTGACCAAGTAAATAGTATTACCTAGTCGCCAAGGAATTAAGTAAGATAACAAGCGGCGGGTACCGGTTGTTTCCCTTTATTGCCAATGTTGGCTTTTAACTCGTAATTTGTTAACCTAGCAAGAGTAGTGGTTGAGAGTCCCTGTTTGTTAAAAACAGGCGGACGACTCATACCTTTTAGGCTCCATACTAAGTTTGAGTGACTATTAAGTTAACATAGGAGTTACTTAGTCTTCGTCACAATCTAGATTGAGTAGTAGAGGTACCAGGCGGCGTAGGCCGGCTAGACCCCTTGATTCGCCAATGTTTGTTGGCTATTAACTCAATAGGTACCCCCTGCATTTATCCCAAGTAATACAGGCGGTCATCTGACTCAGATGTCAACTGCTACCACTGGTTTGGTTAGTGATAGAGTTATCCTTGTCTCAAAAAACGGCTACGTGGTTGCCCTTGGGGACAGTCGTATAGGTGCCGTGTAATTAGTTTATAGAACAATGTTCCACCCAAAAGGGAGCTGCTCTCTGCGACGAATTTCATCCGGAGGGATGCCGTCGGACGCCTGCTATGATGTTGGGACAGGTCGTATTAGTTTTGTAGATTTGATCAGGTGGCTTGGCGCCTGGTCTGATCATTCGACCGGTGGCCTTGGTAAGTTCTTGGTGAACGTAGGTGCTAAGTAAAAGAAGGGTAGCCGCCTGTTAGGCATAGGGTCGGCCAGGCCCTAATCTTTTTAGCTAAGTATTGTGAGTAAAATACTCAATGGAGAGTAGCCGACTGTAAAGGTACAGACGGCATGCCCCTCTGAAGATAGAGTGAAAAACTCAATGGAGAGTAGCCGACTGTAAAGGTACAGACGGCATGCCCCTCTGAAGATAGAGTGAAAAAACTCAATGGAGAGTAGCCGACTGTAAAGGTACAGACGGCATGCCCCTCGTAATACAAAATTGAATAGTAAGTGCAAACTTTATTAAGTAGCTCTTTACTTTACATCTTTCAGAAGAAATATTTTTTAAGGTTATCTACATTCCAAGTTCGAGGCAACGGTTGTCCGTCTGGTGTTTCCAGACGGTAGGTACCGTCCCTGACTTCCTCATAGATTCGGTAGGGTCCTTCCCAGTTGGGAGTTAGTTTGCCAGACTCATTAGCCCTACCAACTGCTTCCATTTTTCTATGTACAAAGTCCCCTACTTTGAGTGGACGCCTGTGTACTTTTTTGTTGTATGATCTAGTCATTCTTAGGCGATAGATCTCATGGCGCAAAACAGCATTGCCCCTCTTTTCAGAAAGTGAGTCTAATGCCAGGCGCATGGCTTCCCAGTTTGCCTCTTCGTCATACAGCATTACTCGAAGAGTCGGCTCGTAGTGTTCTATTGGAAGAACAGCTTCCGCACCATAAGTTAGGAGGAATGGAGTTTCTCCAGTCGCCCCTTTTTCAGTCGTCCTAATGGCCCAGAGAACATGTGGTAGTTCATCCGCCCATAGGCCGCCTGCTCGTTCAATCTTTTTCTTGAGACCGTCTGAGATGATTTTATTAAAGGCTTCTACCTGGCCGTTTGCTTGTGGACGGCCGACAGATGCAAAGTAGTGTGCAATTCCTTGGTCTCCCAACCAGCTTTTGAGAACAGGCGTCTCAAATTGGGGACCATTATAAAAAACCATAGACATGGGAACCCCGAACCGAGTGATGACGTTTTTCCAAATGAATGAAATTACATCTTTCGTCTTGATTCCCTTTACAGCCTCCGCCTCTACCCATTTCGTGAAGTAGTCAACGGCAACAAGTATATACCTTCTGCCGCCTGTAGCAGGCGTATATGGACCCAGAATGTCCATGCCCCACTTAGCAAACGGTAGTGGGCTGTGCATGGTAGTGAGGTCAGTAGCCGGACGGTGAATTAATTTGCCAAACCTTTGGCACTTGTCACATTTTTTCACCATCTCCATTGCATCTGCTTCCAAAGTAGGCCAAAAGTAGCCCTGCCGCCTTGCCCTTTGAGCAAGCATCCTACCACCTATATGAGAAGCACAGTAACCAGAGTGAAGATCATCTAGTATCTCTCGTCCCTTTTCAGGAGTAACACACTTTAAGAAGGGTTGAAGGTACCCCCTCTTGTGAAGTTCTCCCTGTATCATTTCAAAACAGGAGGCTCGTTTTTTCAGTGCTGCCGCCTGTTGAGGATCATCCGGCAGTGTACCGTTTGTCAGATATGCCCTGATTGAATCCATCCAGGTTGAGCTTCTGTCTAGGATTCCAATAGGGTTTTCCTCGATGCTTCTCTTCTCCATTACTTCCCAAAAAACAGTTCGAGGAGTATCGGAGGAGGCGGATGATGCTAATTTTGACAGTGCATCTGCCTGGTTGTTTTCTGATCTTGGCACTTGGATCAGATGGAAATCCTCAAGGAGCCGACTGCTTGTCGGACCGCCTGTAAATACTTGATCATGGCCGGATGGGTTGCTTCGTATTCGCCATTGTACTGACTCACTATCAATTGTGAATCAGAACAGGCGTCTATTTTTCTTGCCCCTGCCGCCTTGCACATGCGGATCCCGGCTAGTAAAGCTTCATATTTTGCCTCATTGTTTGAAGCCTGAAAACTGAAGCGTAGAGCATACTCGAACCTGTCGCCCTCTGGAGATTGGCATACGACGCCTGCTCCACAACCATTTGAAGTAGAGCTTCCGTCCACATATACCTTCCAGACTTGGTCTGGAACTTGAGAGTCAGGAGGACGAGTCATCTCTACAATAAAGTCAGCAAAGGCTTGCCCCTTCACTGCTTTTCTAGGCTCGAAAGTAATTTCGAGGCTCTGTATTTCTATGGCCCATTTGATCATTCGTCCTGACGACTCCATGATGGTAAGGGCCGCTTGATTGGTTGGTCGGTATACACGACGACTGCATGTGCCAAAAAGTAGGGCTTCAATTTTTTAACAGCCATGAAGAGTGCAAGACCAAATTTCTCCACTAGGGGATACCTCAACTCGGCATTTTTCAGTACGTGACTGACAAAGTAGACCGGGAGCTGACAGCCGTCCCTTTCAGCAAGGAGCACAGCGCTTAACGCATGATCAGAGACGGCCAGGTACATGTAGAGATCCTCTTTGGGCAAAGGGCTGACCAGCCTCGGCAAGGAATGCAAGTGAACTTTTAATTTCTGGAAGGCGGCCTCAGCATCCGGCCCCCATTCAAACCTTGCCTTTTTCTTAATTGCCTGGAAAAAGTATAGCCATTTGTCGCCTGATCGGCTTAGGAATCTCCCAAGGCCGCCAGACAACCTGTTAACTTCTGAACCTCTCGTATGGTACGGGGCGACTGCATGTCAATGACCGCCTGTACCTTCTCAGGGTTTCGCCTCTATTCCTCTCTGATTGATAAGGAATCCGAGAAATTTCCCAGACTCAACTCCAAATACACATTTCTTGGGATTGAGCATGACATGGTGCCGCCTGAGTGTGGCGAAAGTTTCTCGGAGGTCCGTCAGATGATCTTTCTGAAGTTTAGTCTTGACAATCATATCATCAATATATGCCTCGACGTTTCTCCAAATCTGATCAAAGAACACTGTGTTTATCATTCGTTGGAAGGTAGCCGGGGCATTCTTAAGACCAAACGGCATGACCGTGTAACAGTATAACCCCTGATCAGTGACGAAGGCCGTCTTCTCCTGATCTTTCTTCCATAAAGGAATTTGATGGAAACCAGAATAGGCGTCCATAAAACTCATCAAGGCATGACCTGCTGTTGAGTCGACCAGATTATCAATTTTAGGCAGAGGGTAACTGTCTTTGGGGCACGCCTTGTTTAAGTCTGTGTAGTCTACACACATTCGCCACGTGCCATTCGGCTTTTTAACAAGCACCACATTTGCAACCCAGTCTGGGAAGTAACATTGCCGAATGAACCCTGCATCAAGTAATTTTTTAACTTCGGCGGCTGCCGCCTGACTTCTTTCTTCGCCATGGTTCCGCTTCTTTTGCCGTACCGGCTTCTTTTTCGGATCCACAGCGAGTTTATGTACTGCCAGATCAGGACTAATGCCTGGCATTTCATGGACTTCAAATGCAAAGATGTCCTTGTATTCTTTCAATAGATTGTGAAAGGCGTCACCAAGGTTTCTCAGAGCAGTCGTCCCAACTTTGACTGTTCGGTAAGGACGTGAGTCGTCTAAGATTAGGTCCGCATGCTCACCAGCCGGCTGAGGGCGGAACTCATCCGGCCGCTCCTCTGCCAATGATTGCTATTTTCTTGCTTTTCTTGCGGACTCTGTCTGGGACGCCTTTCTCTTTTTGTCGCCTGTTTCTTGAACAGGCGCACTCTCCTTGACATTGTCAAGGTCTGTTTTTTCTCCACTTGACCCAGTGGCCATAACAGTGGGCTTGACATCCAAGAGATAGCACTCTCGGGCCATCCTCTGATCTCCCCTTAGGGAGCCGACTGTTCCATTATCCCTCTCAAACTTAAGCAGCATAAGAGACGGGATTATAACAGCCTTGGAATTATTCAGGGTTGGTCGACCCAGAATCATGTTGTAGGCCGAGAGTTCCTCTACTACTAGGAACCGGACTACCATGTGTCGTCCTTCCCCTTTTTCGCCCAGGCGAATGGGTAAATCTACTCGTCCCAGTGGGTGGACGACTCCTCCTCCAAACCCTATTAAAGGGTGGGAGGCCGGATGTATGCAGTCCGTCTGATATTTCAGTTTTGACAGACATTTGCTGCTGATGAGATCTGAGGAGCTCCCGGTATCTATGAGGATTCGGCCAACTCTCTGGTTGGCCACTTTACATTCAATAACGAGAGGGTCGTCATGCGGCCCCCTTACCCCTCCTAGATCCTCTTCAGTGATGACAATTTCAGGAAATGTATATTTGGACGGCCGTTCTTGGTGAACGGAATTTACATCTAACCGCCTTATATTATCTTTGTTGCCCCTAATAGTGGGGCCGCCTCCTGAGAAGCCGCCTGCAATGGTGTAGACGACTGCATCATCTGTATCGGAACTGTCGGCCTGTTGATTCTTTTTGGCCGACTGCTTTTTTGAGGAAGTGTTCCCTGTAGATTTCTTGACATAAGTGTCAAGATCACCTTGCTCAGCCAAGCGGTCTAGGTACCGCATGAGACTGATGCAGTCATTGGTGTGATGACCAACGTCATCATGATAAGCACAGATTTTGTCTTGGTTCCGGTTGTTTGCAGAACCTTCATGGGGACCGGCTTCTCAATTGAGAACCGTCCCTTTATTTCTTTTAGGATAAACTGGTTATCCTTGTTAAACACATACTTTGGGAGTATGGTTTGAATTCTTTTTTTCTTTTTCTGGGCCGGCTGTTTAGAGGAATCAGCCGCCCAGACCTCTTTTCTCTTCTCATCTTTGTTAGACGACTGTTTCTGTCGTCCGTCTCTTTTGTCGAACCTTTTCCCGTCCGACTGTTTTATCGTACACAGATCAGTCGCCTGTATATAGGCTTCTGCTTCAATCAAGGCCTCTTGAAGAGTCGCCACCCTTTTTCGAACTAAATCAAATTTGAAGGTAGACCCGTCTTTGAGACCTCTAAAAAAGTAGAAGCTACCTCATCCGGTAACCCTTGAATCTGTATTCTCATCAGGTTGAACCGCCTGATGTAAGAACGAAGCCCCTCCTTCTCGCCCTGCTGAATTGTTCCCAAATCAAGGGTCGTTTTCTTCGCAGGGATGTTCATAGCGAAGTTGGAGGCAAATAAGTAAGCAAGCGTCCTGAAGCTGTTTACACAACCAGTCGGCAGGTTGCCGAACCATTGCTGTGCGATTCCCTTGAGAGTCGCTGGGAAACACTTGCACCAAGTGGGATCATCCAACCCTTGAAGGTACATCAGGTTGGTGAATGCCATCAGATGGTCTTCTGGATTAGTAGTGCCGTCATAGGCGCCTACTAGTACATTTTTTACTTTGGCCGGCTGAGCGGCTTCAGTAATTTCCTTGGAGAAGGCCGACGGCTGTTCACCAAGTCTAAGCAGCCGCAGCTGCCAGTCCATAGGTTGGACGTTTTTTGCTGCAGGTCCACCAAATGGAGGTGGCTGCATAAAATACTGTTGTTGCGGCACAAATGGTAAGTTTGGTACGCCTGGGCACTATGAAAGCCGGACTGACGGGAGGTGCCGCCTGATTGACTCTCATGGTACGACTGAGTATGCCTCATCGAGGCATTTCGCAAACTGTCTTGAAAATTTGAAGTAGAAGCCGACTCTGACAATCGGTCACTCTTCTTCTGCTCTAGCAGTAGCCGAGCATCTGTGAACGTTTGCTTTGACCCGTCCGCCTGAATATGACGAACCGGTTTCCTATTTCCCGTAGGATAACGGAATTTTGTGAAATCAAGAGCAAGTGGCTCCCTCTTCTTGGATTTAGGATGAGGAGTCGCCTCTCGCCCTTGAACTGGCTTCCTCTTCAGTGAAGTGGAAGGTTTTTTTGGCCGACTGCTCTTTGACTGAAGCAGGCGGCTTTTTTGTTGTTCAACTCTTGAATCTCTCCCTTGAAGTCCTCATGAAGGTCATGAGTTCGTTCCTTGTGATGGGAGTAGACCCATCAGTCGGCTGTTGCCGAGCAGGCGGTGCGCCTGCTGACTCGCTTCCTGTTTGAAGATGCTCCCGTTCCCTCCTTTCGGTATGACGGGTACGTCGGGCCCTTAGGGTCCCGTCTGGAGCTGTATGAGTTTCCACTTCAAATTCACTTTCGGTATCATGGTCCGACTGAAACTTGAGGGTCGTCTAGGGGACGCCTCTCTTCAGGAGTCGGTACAGACTTGGATGCCATCTCTGAAGTACTCTCCCACAGACGGCGCCAAATGTTTCGGGGTTTCTGATGTCCTGCGGGAGAGTTACAATTCGAGACTGGAACCGGACGCCTGTACCTGCAAAATAACGGAGACTCCTGAGAGCTCCGCCTCCAACGGTCAAGTTAGTACCTGATTAAGGAGTAATTAATACGGAAATTAAAGTAATAAGATCTCTCTAGGTGAGAGTGTTTAATGTTGGTAATCTGCGTCGTTAGCGAGATTAGCCGGTTATTAGTGTTCCGTAATGTTTC
>NW_018743402.1:0-20253 GCF_001683475.1 Chenopodium quinoa | reverse complement strand
GTCATACTTGTGCAAAATACCAAGATTACATCTTCCAATAATATGAAGATTAATAAAAATTTTACTCACAAGATTTGAACTTCATGGATTTTAATCAACCAAAAATAAAAAAATCAAAACTTTGTTCAATATGGAATTTAGGGTTAGAGTTCCAATCATTTAAACCTTTAAAGATTAGAACTTTAACATACTTGGGAACATAAAATTACACAATCACATCAAACATTCACGCATTAATGCAATTTATTTGCATAATATTGAAAAAAAACAAGTTTATGTGAAAAATAGCATATCAACTCAAGCACTAATTAAAACTCCATAATTATGCTTAAGGATAATTAAAATAATAGTAGATTAGGGATGTAATAATGCATTTAATCTAACCTTGTAATGCTTGCATTAATCAAGGCTTAAAAAGATTTAAAATTTTCGTTGAAAAACGAAAAAACCCCAAAAACATGGGTTTCTGGTTCGAATTTGGCTTCTGGACAATTTTCAAAGAGGGTTGAATCTGTTTCAGAATGTCGATTCCACCCAAAAATCACTTTTTTTGAGCCAAAATCTGGGTTTGACAGCCAAATCGATAAAAAATACGAGTTTTTAAAATTATTTAAAGCGAGCTTCTAATCTAATTAGAAAAGCAAAACTAGAAATTAAATTTTACTTTAAAACACCTTAATTAAACAATAATTGCAAAATTTGAAAGGAGCGTGGCTCCGATACCGCTGTTGGGTTTCGTAGTGACCCACACTACGCGGAATGAAACCCGCCAAGACCCGCACCCATAATAAATGCAATTAACGGCAAAACATAATTCAAAGCATAAGAAAGGATAAAAGATTATACCTTTGATGCATACTTCGCTCACAAATCGAGCTCTTACTTCGAAAGCTCGAGCGTCACAAGTGTGAACGCCTCCAATGGCTCGTACCCATGAACCCGACCCGAACGGTCCAAGTCTCGAAGGTTAGTCGGGACCCGACCAATAAAACTTAGAGTTTTACGAACTTAGAGGTTTTCTCACCTAATGGGAGATGCCTCATTGAGTTCTACTCAAGTGAATTCCCAAATGCCCAACCATTGGGTATTTATAGAGAAAATCAACTTGTCATCCCATTCATGATCAATGTGGGACAATTGCATTTTCCTACTAATTTATTTTAATCAAAAACAAATTAATAAACAATGCAATCAATGAGTTACAAGTGGCATATGGAGAGGAGAGGGTAGGTGAGGACCATTCCAAGAGGGGGGGACCATGGCCTTGGTGCCCAAGGCAATGCTCATAACTCTTGGTCCCCACTTTGCTCAAACCGGTTCTTCCATGTGGCTGCTAGGAACAGCTGGTGCCTAGCGCCTGGCGTGCTAGCAAGCCAGCCAGTACTCACATGCGCACAGCCAGCAAGCTACGCACATCATGCGAGCTGCTGTTGTGACATGCCTTGTGCTGGGTGCTACCTAGCAAGGTTGCTAGTCCACGCCAATTATATCCTCGCAATATGCCTAGCCCAGCTCTCGCATGCACAGCACGCATTGCTAGCAAGGCCCAACCCTGCGATGATGCGTGCTTGCTGGTCGCGCACCATTGCCTAGCATCATGCAAGGCTACCAGTGCCTAGCACCACGCATAGCCTTGCATCCTAAGCACGCTACTATACGATGTTCAATGCGTGGTTGCATGGCTTGGCGCTGCTATTGCCAAGCGTGCTAGCAAGGCTGCCAGCGCCTAGCACCACGCATAGCATAGTATGCTTCTATGCGATGGTGCGTGGCTGCGATGGCTAGGCTAGTGGTGCCAGCCCACGCCTTGCACCAGCGCGAAGCATCCATAAGCCTAGAACGCCTAGCATGCTAGGCTTGTGATGGGTCTTGCCTAGCCTAGCGCTCACATGGCTAGGCCAATGCGAGGCTACGGCTAGGCTTGTACTTGTAACTCGATTGATTTTGCGTCTCGTCAAATTCTAAATTCGACTAGACTTACGACGCTTGATCTTGGCGCTCTAAGCTCGATATCCGACGTCTTTGCTCGTAAAACTCCGACGACTCATCAAAATCCTTGGGATTAATTCGTCGTCTCGGATCGGTTGTTCGATTGGGTTCGACCCGAAGGGTTCAGTCAAGATTAAGCTATAATATTAATTGTACATTAATATTACTGGTCGGAAGCAGCCTCCACCTAGACATAGCGATCACTTGACCTTACTGAAGAATTAGCTTTCCAATAATTCTGAACCCTTTATCGGAATAATACACTTGTTGGAAGGACACCATTCCTTTCAGGAACCGGTTAACCGGTGCCAATTGCCTTAGTTTGCTAACCGGTGCCAAATGCTTTAGTTGGCACTAGTTTTGAACCGGTGCAAAATTTTTGAGGATTTGGCATCCCTCAAATCCCCAACGGTTCAAAACCGGTGCCTTAGGGGGGGTTTGAACCGGTGCCAAATTAGCTTTTTCGTCTAGTGTGAACCGGGCTAACGCACTTGCTATCGGAGATAGCATAGATTATACCCGCTTCACGCAATTTCAAAATTTCTTTCTTGACAGCCTCTTGGAGATTGGGGTTCAACCTCCTTTGAGGCTTCATTGAGGTGGATTGATCATCCTCAAGGTGAATACGATGCATGCACAAAGAAGGGATAATACCCTTGATATCATCAATGCTATACCCTATCACATTTCTATATTTTCTTAAAACAACAAGTAATTTTTCCAAAACAAGACCATCAAGGGGAGCATTAACAATAATAGGGTATTCCCCTTCATTTCCAAGATAAGCATATTTCAAAGAAGGGGGAAGGGGTTTGAGTTCTACCTTGGGAAGAGGCTTAGAACTCTCCTCCAATTTTTCCTCCACTAGTTCGAGCTCATCATCCCTAGGATTGTCCTCTTCCTCCTTTTTAGCTTCATTAATGCCATGACGAAGTCTTTTGCTTCTTGAGAGTGGTACTCTTCTTCGCATGTAAGAGCTTCAACCATTGGATCTTGAGGACTCATCACAACCCTTCCCAACCGATCCAATTCTTCATTCACAACATCAACCCTATAGAACTTCTTAACCATGGGGGTCTTTAGTAGCTTAGAGAATTCAAAGACAATTTTTTCATCGGCTACCTCACATGTAATGGTATTGTTCTTGCAATTGATCACCGCCCCCAGGGTCTTAATAGCATCACGGCCCAAAATCAAGGGAGTATCCACATCTTCTTCCATGTCCATCACTACAAAATCACAAGGCACATAGATGTGCTCAACTTGACTAGGGACATCTTCAAGCTCAATATCAAGCTAACACTTGAATGGTTTTCCTTGTGGGGATCATCTCAATATTAAGCTTTTGAGCAATGGATAAAGGAATCAAGCTAACACTTGCTCCAAGGTCGGCTAACGCACCCCTAGCTTTTTCCTCTCCACCCCCCTCTTTGGGTCCTCATAGGATGTGGCCGATCTCAATGTAATTGCCTTGCAAGAATCCGGTTGAGATGCTTGCTTCTTGACTTTTTTGAGTCGATTGATTTTGGTTGTGGTATTGGTGTTGATTATTTTTTTTGGTGGTTCCTTAGGTAGTTACCCCTTGGGTTTTGGTTTTGGTATTGGTTTTGGTATGGAGGAGGGTTTTGGTATTGTGGGTTGGAATTGTATGGTTGTTGAGCTTGTGGGTTCCATTGTTGGGTTTGGTTTGCAAATCCGGGTGGTGGTTGTCTCCAAGCTACTCCTCCACCATTTCCCCTATATCCATCTTGTCTTGTATTGTATGCCGCTACATGCTCCGGGCTTAACCTCCACAATAGGATGTGTCATGGTTTGTACCACCACAATTTTGACAAGAGAAAGAGTTGACTTGGGAGGAGCTTGCACCACTAGTAACATTGGTGTTTAATTTTGCGAGCCCCTTTGTCAAAAGCTCAATTTGATGTTGCAATTGATCAACCTTTTCCAACTCATACTTTCCACCTTTCTTTGGTGCATTCCTCCTTCTACCTCCCCAAGAGTTGTTTTTGACTACCTCTTCAATTGTTGCTTCAACTTGATTTTGAGGGACTTTGATCAATTGTCCACCCGCCCCGCATCCAAGTTAGCTCTAGACATTGGTTCCAAGCCATCATAGAAGAACCTCACGAGTAAGCTTTGATTGTATTCATGGTGAGGACATGCTTGCACCAATTCTTTAAACCCTCCCAAGCTTCACTAAGGCTTTCATCTGCCTCTTGTTCAAAAGATGCAAATTTCCTCCTCATGTCGGCGGTTTTCTCTTGGGAGATGAACCTTTTCAAGAATGCTTGGACAATTTCCCTCCATGTTGTGAGAGAATTAGGCTTGACTTGCTTGAGCCACTTCTTTGCTCTCCCCGCAAGAGATTGTCGGAATAGATGCATCCGAATGTATTCTTTAGAAACTTAGTTGGTTTGTATCATGGTACAAAGTTCAAGAAATCTATCAAGATGCTCAATGAGGTCTTCGCTTGGAGAACCCGAGAATTGCTCCGCTTGAACCATTCGAGTGTATTGAGGATGGATGGTGAAGTTAGTTTCCGTGACGGGTAGCAATATCCCAGCGGTGAGCTCATAATCCTCCGGATTACCGAACTCCCGAAATAAAACATCCACTTGTTGTCCCGCCAATTCGTCGCCTTGAGAATGTGAGGAACAAGAATCACTCTCACTATCAAAAATAGCACCAAAACCTCACCCCTCTTCTTGATAAAGTCTACGGACTTGTCTCAAGGTGCGGTCGATTTCGTGATCGATGTTGTGAGTAGGTGGTCCTTGAGATCTTCTTTGCATCCAACCAAAGCTAAGCAAACAATTAGAAATGACTAGCAAGTGGAAAACGAACAAAGTAAAAAGCAACAAATCTAATAATAACGCAAATTAAAAGTTCAAAACAAGCCGTTTCCCCGCAACGGCGCCAAAATTTTGATCGGTGGACAATAGGTCGTTGGTTTACTATCCAGATCAAAATTACAATTTATATCTCCTATCCTAACTCTATCAATTTTACTTTAGTTAGTGGTAAGGTAGGGTCGATTCCCAAGGGAACGGGGGTTTAGCACAATTAATACGATATCTAGGATAAATTGCTAGTAACAAAAAGAAGTATTGAGATTTGCGCTTGAAGAATCCTATGGGCAAACCATCTACTATTGATTCTAGAATAAACTAAAAAACAAAGGATTAGACTAAACACTCTTAAATGAAAGTAAAAGGACTAGATTAGAGAGATAACAATGGCAAAAGCACTAGGGAGAGGGGGTTTAAATCATGATAAATGATTAAAAATGAAACCAATGAGGAATTTAACCAAGGAGTAGGAAACTCTACCTAAGATAGTTCATTCTCATGCAACTACTAGAGCAAGTTGATGAAATTAATCTCACCTAGACTAAATCATTCTCATGCATTCAATCAAGGATTAGGGTTTAGAGATTAGAAGTGCACACACTAACTCCAAATATATTTCATCACAAAATCATCAACACAAGGTAAACTCTCATCAATATTCAATAGATATTCAAAATATACATGATATTCACCCGTTCCCTAGCTAATAACCTAAGCTAGAGGAAGAGGAATAACCAAAATAACTAACTCAAGCATACATTCAATCACAACATAACCTAGCATGATTCTAAGCTAAAAGAAAATCAAAGAAACAAATAAAGCTTGAATATTTATGGAGGAAAACTTTAGTAAGAAGAATAAAAGCAAGAGAATAAAAAAACTAGAGAAACAAAAGTAAAGATTGATATTATAAAGTTGAAAGATTACCAAATCATCAAAGTAGTAGCAACTATCAAGAGGAAAGCTTGAATATTTGATTACAAAGATTGAATCTTGAAGACTAATGTTTTCTCTCTCTAAAAGACATGGATTTTCTCTCTCTACAAATGATTTTGAAGCCAATGGAATAGTGAATGATTGAAAACCTCAAGCTAAGGACTATTTATAGTCTTCTACTATAATGAGGAAAATGGGCAAGGGAGAGGGCTCTCCGAACAGGCTGCCGCGCCCTCTCCAAGCTAGGTAATAAGTTCGTCAAACCCGGATTGTCGCGCCCGCGGGTCTTCTCTGTCGCGCCCGCGGCTCGCCATCTCCACTTTCTCTTGTTGGCTCAAGACCTCCCTGCCCGCGGCCTTGCTTATCAGCGCGCCCTTTCCCTTTTGGCATCTCCACTTCCTTGGCAAGCTTCCTTAGCATCTCCACTCGAGCTAGCAATCCATAATTCACCCATGAGTGCTAGGAGCCATCAAAACACACGAAAAGGAGGTAAAAACTAAAAGAAAAGACAAAAGGGAAGGGAAAACACGAGAGGGAGCTAAAGTGACTAAAATCGAGATAAAAGGGGTGAAAAGAGGCATAAACGAGTGACAAATCCGGGGGAAATCTTTAATGAAAGAGGGTAAAATGTTGGCATAAATGCCACACATCAAGGCACCGCAATATAATTTATTCCTGTGTACTAAGACACTTATACAGCTCAATTCTCATGCTTAAAGCATCAATAAAAATTATTTGAACCATCATAAAATTCCCTTTTCATATTCCAAACCAAATTAAACATTTAGTTTAATTTAACATGCTCTCTAACATGCCAATAATAAAAGTGTGATTTATAATCAACATTCCAATCATAATTAATTCCAATCACCAAATTCATCTCAAATAATTCATACATCACAAATCAATCACCAACGTCAAACCAATCAACAAATTCCAACCAACACCTATCATGATACTATTTGAGATTAATTAAGCAAAGCCTAGCATGCTTCTACATATTCAAGAAATTACCAAGTACGCAAACGTACCTTGAATATGATCTCAAAATCGCCATGACTTAATAAAAATCACTCACTTGAAAGTCTCCTACAAACCAAAATTACAAAGAAGTATTAATACCTCTTCCACACAAATTTCTAGCAATATATACACTCTTTAAATCACTCATAAACCCTCTAAAACAAGCTAAAATGTAATTTAAAACACTTACTTTTATTCCCAATTAATGGGTAATTAAAAATCATTTCAAGAAACATAATTATAGGTTATATATAAAAATTCCAGCTTTATTAAACCATGTAAAATTGTTGTAATTATGTTTAAAAACACTTATTTCAATAATTTTAATCAACCACAATCAAATTCCATCAATAAACATTAATTTAGAAACCTAGGGTTTTTAATATGGGGTTTTTTAATTAAAAATCAAATCTAAAAATTTATATAAAAAATACTTATCATCAAACATCCTAAAATCATCACAAAACCCAAAAACAATAATTAGATTTAGGATAGATTTAATTAAAAATCAAAAGAATATTTTTTTTAATGGTGCGCACAGCACCACCGCGGCAAAGCTGCTGCCGCGCCTGCCGGTCGGTGCAGCTGCTGCTGGTGCACGCTGGTGGTGGTGGCCGCCAGCCGATGGTGGCATGTGGTAGTGGCTAGACGGTGTGTGGTGGTGATTGAAAACATTAAAATTAAAATAAAGGGGAAGGGGAAAAATTAAGGGGAAAAGAAAATAAGAGGAGAGAGAAAGTTTACCTTTTGGTGCACTCCACCTTAGGCATATGATGGGTATTTATACCCCCTCTCAATATCCCTCCTACTTAAAATCCTTTACTACCCTTAATGATCCTTTTTCCTAGTCAAACTAGTATTTTGACTTTCCTTAAATATCATTGACTTTAAAAAATTATCTTTTTATAAAATAATATGCCCCAATATTTTCAAATCTTAAAATTAAATATTTTCAATATTATTAAATAATTAAAAATAAACTTTTAATTAAAATAATTCTTTCTAAATTAATAAATATCATAAATAATTCATTTCGAATTATTTAACTACTTTAAGAAACACTTATTTAAATTAAAATACGTATAAAAAATACAGGGTATTACAGTCTACCCCCCTTAAAAGAAGTTTCGTCCCAAAACTTGAGCAATGAAAATCAAACTTTTTCCTCACTTTGTGTAAATTGTTATACTCTTTTGTCATACTTTTGCCTTTAAAATGTGCAAAAAGCACAAAAATAACAGAAAATATAGGGAAAACAACGCAAAATTCTACCGCATTCTACCCCCCTTAAAGAACACGAGTTACGTCCCAGTAACTCAACATACCTCAAACAACTCAGGATACTTCTTTTTCATCTCATCCTCGGCTTCCCAAGTTGCTTCTTCATACTCTGGTTAGACCATGGCACTTTAACAATCTTAACTTCCTTATTGCGTGTAATACGCACTTTACTGTCAAGGATCTTGACAGGTCTTTCCTCATAAGTTAAGCTTTGGTCTAACTCAATGGCTTCAGGTTGTAGCACATGTGACTTTTGAGGGAGATACATTTTGCTAATTTTGGTTGAAATTGCGTTCCAAAACCCCTTAATTGCTAATTTCTTGTAATTTCAAGCTTTAGCCACCTTTAAATAAGTGATAAAGACATTTTATGACTACTTATGAGTTCACTTGACAAGAAATGTAGGAAATAGGCGTCCTAGTAGTAAAAATGGCCATACTAAGGCCATTTTGGTTGAAAATGCGTTCTAAAACACCTTAATTGCTATTTTCTTGTCATTTCAAGACTTAGACACCTATAAATAAGTGAAAAAGACATGTTACGACTATTTATGAGTATAATTAACAAGAAATGTAGGTAATAGAAGTCCTAGTAGTCAAAATGGCCATACTCGGCCATTTTGGTTGAAAATGCGTTCTATAACCCCTTAATTTCTATTTTCTTGTAATTTAAAGCCTTAACCACCGATAAATAAGTGATACAGACATGTTATGACTACTTATGAGTTCACTTGGCAAGAAACGTAGGAAATAGGCATCCTAGTAGTTAAAATGACCTTACTAGGGGCATTTTGGTTGAAAATGTGTTCTAAAACACCTTAATTGCTATTTTCTTGTAATTTCAAACCTTAACCAACTATAAATAAATTATAAAGACACGTTACGACTATTTATGAGTTCCCTTGACAAGAAACGTAGGAAATAGGGATCCTAATAGTAAAAATGGCCATACTCGGGCCATTTTGGTTGAAAATGCGTTCTAAAACCCTTTAATTGCTATTTTCTTGTAATTTCAAGCCTTAGCCACCTATAAATAAGTGATAAAGACATGTTATGACTATTTATCAGTTCACTTGACAAGAAATGTAGGAAATAGGCATCCTAGTAGTCATAATGGCCTTACTCGAGCCATTTTGATTGAAATTGCTTTCCAAAACCCCTTAATTGCTAATTTCTTGTAATTTCAAGCTTTATCCACCTATAAATAAGTGATAAAGAAATTTTATGACTACTTATGTGTTCACTTGACAAGAAATGTAGGAAATAGGCATCCTAGTAGTCAAAATGCCCATACTAGGGCCATTTTGGTTGAAAATGCGTTCTAAAACAACTTAATTGCTATTTTCTTGTCATTTCAAGACTTAGACACCTATAAATAAGTGATAAAGACATGTTACGACTGTTTATGAGTTCAATTGACAAGAAACGTAGGAAATAGTAATCCTAGTAGTCAAAATGGCCATACTCGGGCCATTTTGGTTGAAAATGCGTTCCAAAACCCCTAAATTGCTATTTTCTTGTAATTTAAATCCTTAGCCACTTATAAATTAGTGATAAAGACATGTTATGACTATTTATGAGTTCACTTGACAAGAAATGTAGGAAATAGGCATCCTAGTAGTCAAAATGGCCTTACTCGGGCCATTTTGGTTGAAATTGCGTTCAAAAAACCCCTTAATTGCTAATTTCTTGTAATTTTAAAGCCTTAACCACCGATAAATAAGTGATACAAACATGTTATGACTACTTATGAGTTTACTTGACAAGAAATGTAGGAAATAGACATCCTAATAGTCAAAATGGCCTTACTTGGGGCATTTTGGTGTAAAATGTTTTCTAAAATACCTTAATTGCTATTTTATTGTAAGTTCAAACCTTAACCAACTATAAATAAATTATAAAGACACGTTACGACTATTTATGAGTTCCCTTGACAAGAAACGTAGGAAATAGGCATCCTAATAGTAAAAATGGCCATACTCGGGCCATTTTGGTTGAAAATGCGTTCTAAAACACCTTAATTGCTATTTTCTATTAATTTCAAGCCTTAGAAACCTATAAAAATGTGATAAAGACATTTTATAACTATTTATGAGTTCACTTGGCAAGAAATGTAGGAAATAGGCATCCTAGTAGTTAAAATGGCCTTACTCGGGCCATTTTGGTTGAAATTGCTTTCCAAAACCCCTTAATTGCTAATTTCTTGTAATTTCAAGCTTTATCCACCTATAAATAAGTGATAAACATTTTTATGACTACTTATGAGTTCACTTGACAAGAAATGTAGGAAATAGGCTTCCTAGTAGTCAAAATGGCCATACTAGGGCCATTTTGGTTGAAAATGCGTTCTAAAACACCTTAATTGCTATTTTCTTGTCATTTCAAGACATAGACAGCTATAAATAAGTAATAAAGACATGTTACGACTATTTATGAGTTCAATTGACAAGAAATGTAGGTAATAGAAAAGTCCTAGTAGTCAAAATGGCCATACTCGGGCCATTTTGGTTGAAAATGCGTTCTAAAACACCTTAATTGCTATTTTCTTGTAATTACAAACCTTAGCCAACTATAAATAAGTGATAAAGACATGTTACGACTATTTATGAGTTCACTTGACAAGAAATGTAGGAAATAGGCATCCTAGTAGTCAAAATGGCCTTCTCTGGCCATTTTGGTTGAAATTGCGTTCTAAAACCCCTTAATTGCTAATTTCTTATAATTTCAAGGTTTAGCCACTTATAAATATGTGATAAAGACATTTTATAACTACTTATGAGTTCACTTGGCAAGAAATGTAGGAAATAGGAATCCTTGTAGTCAAAATGACCTTACTCGGGACATTTTGGTTGAAAATGCGTTCTAATACCCCTTAATTGATATTTTCTTTTAATTTCAAGCCTTAGCCACCTGTAAATAAGTGATAAACACATGTTACGACTATTTATGAGTTCCCTTGACAAGAAATGTAGGAAATAGGCATCCTAGTAGTCAAAATGGCCACACTCGGGTTATTTTGGTTGAAAATGCGTTCTAATACCCCTTAATTGATATTTTCTTTTAATTTCAAGCCTTAGCCACCTATAAATAAGTGATAAAGACATGTTACGAATATTTATGAGTTCACTTGACAAGAAATGTAGGAAATAGGCATCCTAGTAGTCAAAATGGCATTACTCGGGCCGTTTTGGTTGAAAAAGGCGTTGTAAAACCCCTTAATTGCTATTTTCTTGTACGTTCAAGCCTTATCCACCTATAAATATGTGATAAAGACATTTTACGACTATTTATGAGTTCACTTGACAAGAAATGTAGGAAATAGGCATCCTAATAGTCAAAATGGCCTTACTCGGGCCATTTTGGTTGAAATTTCGTTCCAAAACCCCTTAATTGCTAATTTCTTGTAAGTTCAAGCTTTAGCCACCTATAAATAAGTGATAATGACATTTTATGACTACTTATGAGTTCACTTGACAAGAAATGTAGGAAATAGGCATCCTAGTAGTCAAAATGGCCATACTAGGGTCATTTTGGTTGAAAATGCGTTCTAAAACACCTTAATTGCTATTTTCTTGTCATTTCAAGACATAGACACCTATAAATAAGTATTAAAGACATGTTATGACTATTTATGAGTTCACTTGACAAGAAATGTAGGAAATAGGCATCCTAATAGTCAAAATGGCCTTACTCGGGCCATTTTGGTTGAAATTGCGTTCCAAAACCCCTTAATTGCTAATTTCTTGTAATTTCAAGCTTTAGCCACCTATAAATAAGTGATAAAGACATTTTATGACTACTTATGAGTTCACTTGACAAGAAATGTAGGAAATAGGCATCCTAGTAGTCAAAATGGCCATACTAGGGCCATTTTGGTTGAAAATGCGCTCTAAAACACCTTAATTGCTATTTTCTTGTCATTTCAAGACTTAGACACCTATAAATAAGTAACAAAGACATGTTACAACTATTTATGAGTTCAATTGACAAGAAATGTAGGTAATAGAAGTCCTAGTAGTCAAAATTGCCATACTCGGGCCATTTTGGTTGAAAATGCGTTCTAAAACCCCTTAATTGCTATTTTCTTGTAATTTCAAGCCTTAGCCACCTCTAAATAAGTGGTAAAGACATTTTATGACTATATATGAGTTCACTTGACAAGAAATGTAGGAAATAGGCATCCTAGTAGTCAAAATGGCCTTACTCGGGCCATTTTGGTTGAAATTGCGTTCAAAAACCCCTAAATTTCTAATTTCTTGTAATTTAAAGCCTTAACCACCGATAAATAAGTGATACAGACATCTTATGACTACTTATGAGTTCACTTGACAAGATATGTGGGAAATAGGCATCCTAGTAGTCAAAATGGCCTTACTTGGGGCATTTTGGTTGAAAATGTGTTCTAAAACACCTTAATTGCTATTTTCATGTCATTTCAAGCCTTAGCCAACTATAAATAAGTGATAAAGACATGTTACGACCATTTATGAGTTCACTTGACAAGAAATGTAGGAAATGGGCATCCTAGTAGTCAAAATGGCCATACTCAGGCCATTTTGGTTGAAAATGCGTTCTAAAACCCCGTAATTGTTATTTTCTTGTAAATTCAAGCCTTAGCCACCTATAAATAAGTGATAAAGACATTTTACGACTATTTATGAGTTCACTTGACAAGAAATGTAGGAAGTAGGCATCCTAGTAGTAAAAATGGCCATACTAGGGCCATTTAAGTTGAAAATGCGTTCCAAAACCCCTTAATTGCTATTTTCTTGTAATTTCAAGACTTAGAAAACTATGAATACGTGATAAAGACATGTTATTACTATTTATGAGTTCACTTGACAAGAAATGTAGGAAATAGGCATCCTAGTAGTCAAAATGGCCATACTCGGGCCATTTTGGTTGAAAATGCGTTCTAAAACCCTTTAATTGCTATTTTCTTTTAATTTGAAGCCTTAGCCACTTATATATATGTGATTGTTATGACTACTTATGAGTTCAATTGACAAGAAATGTAGGAAATAGACATCCTGGTAGACAAAATGGCCATACTCGGGCCATTTTGGTTGAAAATGCGTTCTAAAACCCCTTAATTGCTATTTTTTTGTAATTTCAAGCCTTCGCCACCTATAAATAAGTGATAAAGACATGTTATGACTATTTATAAGTTTACTTGACAAGAAATGTAGGAAATAGGCATCCTAGTAGTCAAAATGGCCTTACTCGGGCCATTTTGGTTGAAATTGCGTTCCAAAACCCCTTACTGCTAATTTCTTGTAATTTCAAGCTTTAGCCACCTTTAAATAAGTGATAAAGACATTTTATGACTACTTATGAGTTCACTTGACAAGAAATGTAGGAAATAGGCGTCCTATTAGTCAAAATGGCCATACTAGGGCCATTTTGGTTGAAAATGCGTTCTAAAACACCTTAATTGCTATTTTCTTGTCATTTCAAGACATAGACACCTATAAATAAGTAATAAAGACATGTTACGACTATTTATGATTTCAATTGACAAGAAATGTAGGTAATAGAAGTCCTAGTAGTCAAAATGGCCATACTCGGGCCATTTTGGTTGAAAATGCGTTCTAAAACCCCTTAATTGCTATTTTCTTGTAATTTCAAGCCTTAGCCACCTATAAATAAGTGATAAAGACATGTTATGATTATTTATGAGTTCACTTGACAAGAAATGTAGGAAATAGGCATCCTAGTAGTCAAAATGGCCTTACTCGGCCATTTTTGTTGAAATTGCGTTCAAAAACCCCTTAATTGCTATTTTCTTGTAATTTCAAGCCTTAGACACCTGTGAATAAGTGATAAAGACATGTTACGACTATCTATGCGTTCACTCCTACTAACTTACGTTTTGTGTATGTATTCTAGGTTTTGCAAGGGACAAACGGGAAATCCGTTCATTGAGCGAGGAACTCAATGTAATTCGAGACATGTTGGCGGCCTACATCACATTTAATTTGTAAATATCATTTAGTTCTATTTTAACTAGCTTAGTTTACTACATTATTACTAATTAATGATGTTTGGTTGAAAATGTGTTCTAAAACACCTTAATTGCTATTTTCTTGTAATTTCAAACCTTAGCCAACTATAAATAAGTGATAAAGACATGTTACGACTATTTATGAGTTCACTTGACAAGAAATGTAGGAAATAGGCATCCTAGTAGTCAAAATGGCCTTACTCGGGCCATTTTTGTTGAAATTGCGTTCAAAAACCCCTTAATTGCTATTTTCTTGTAATTTCAAGCCTTAGCCACCTGTGAATAAGTGATAAAGACATGTTACGAATATTTATGAGTTCACTTGACAAGAAATGTAGGAAATAGGCATCCTAGTAGTCAAAATGGCATTACTCGGGCCGTTTTGGTTGAAAAAGGCGTTGTAAAACCCTTAATTGCTATTTTCTTGTACGTTCAAGCCTTATCCACCTATAAATATGTGATAAAGACATTTACGACTATTTATGAGTTCACTTGACAAGAAATGTAGGAAATAGGCATCCTAATAGTCAAAATGGCCTTACTCGGGCCATTTTGGTTGAAATTTCGTTCCAAAACCCCTTAATTGCTAATTTCTTGTAAGTTCAAGCTTTAGCCACCTATAAATAAGTGATAATGACATTTTATGACTACTTATGAGTTCACTTGACAAGAAATGTAGGAAATAGGCATCCTAGTAGTCAAAATGGCCATACTAGGGTCATTTTGGTTGAAAATGCGTTCTAAAACACCTTAATTGCTATTTTCTTGTCATTTCAAGACATAGACACCTATAAATAAGTATTAAAGACATGTTATGACTATTTATGAGTTCACTTGACAAGAAAATGTAGGAAATAGGCATCCTAATAGTCAAAATGGCCTTACTCGGGCCATTTTGGTTGAAATTGCGTTCCAAAACCCCTTAATTGCTAATTTCTTGTAATTTCAAGCTTTAGCCACCTATAAATAAGTGATAAAGACATTTTATGACTACTTATGAGTTCACTTGACAAGAAATGTAGGAAATAGGCATCCTAGTAGTCAAAATGGCCATACTAGGGCCATTTTGGTTGAAAATGCGCTCTAAAACACCTTAATTGCTATTTTCTTGTCATTTCAAGACTTAGACACCTATAAATAAGTAACAAAGACATGTTACAACTATTTATGAGTTCAATTGACAAGAAATGTAGGTAATAGAAGTCCTAGTAGTCAAAATTGCCATACTCGGGCCATTTTGGTTGAAAATGCGTTCTAAAACCCCTTAATTGCTATTTTCTTGTAATTTCAAGCCTTAGCCACCTCTAAATAAGTGGTAAAGACATTTTATGACTATATATGAGTTCACTTGACAAGAAATGTAGGAAATAGGCATCCTAGTAGTCAAAATGGCCTTACTCGGGCCATTTTGGTTGAAATTGCGTTCAAAAACCCCTAAATTTCTAATTTCTTGTAATTTAAAGCCTTAACCACCGATAAATAAGTGATACAGACATCTTATGACTACTTATGAGTTCACTTGACAAGATATGTGGGAAATAGGCATCCTAGTAGTCAAAATGGCCTTACTTGGGGCATTTTGGTTGAAAATGTGTTCTAAAACACCTTAATTGCTATTTTCATGTCATTTCAAGCCTTAGCCAACTATAAATAAGTGATAAAGACATGTTACGACCATTTATGAGTTCACTTGACAAGAAATGTAGGAAATGGGCATCCTAGTAGTCAAAATGGCCATACTCAGGCCATTTTGGTTGAAAATGCGTTCTAAAACCCCGTAATTGTTATTTTCTTGTAAATTCAAGCCTTAGCCACCTATAAATAAGTGATAAAGACATTTTACGACTATTTATGAGTTCACTTGACAAGAAATGTAGGAAGTAGGCATCCTAGTAGTAAAATGGCCATACTAGGGCCATTTAAGTTGAAAATGCGTTCCAAAACCCCTTAATTGCTATTTTCTTGTAATTTCAAGACTTAGAAAACTATGAATACGTGATAAAGACATGTTATTACTATTTATGAGTTCACTTGACAAGAAATGTAGGAAATAGGCATCCTAGTAGTCAAAATGGCCATACTCGGGCCATTTTGGTTGAAAATGCGTTCTAAAACCCTTTAATTGCTATTTTCTTTTAATTTGAAGCCTTAGCCACTTATATATATGTGATTGTTATGACTACTTATGAGTTCAATTGACAAGAAATGTAGGAAATAGACATCCTGGTAGACAAAATGGCCATACTCGGGCCATTTTGGTTGAAAATGCGTTCTAAAACCCTTTAATTGCTATTTTCTTTTAATTTGAAGCCTTAGCCACTTATATATATGTGATTGTTATGACTACTTATGAGTTCAATTGACAAGAAATGTAGGTAATAGAAGTCCTAGTAGTCAAAATGGCCATACTCGGGCCATTTTGGTTGAAAATGCGTTCTAAAACCCCTTAATTGCTATTTTCTTGTAATTTCAAGCCTTAGCCACCTATAAATAAGTGATAAAGACATGTTATGACTATTTATAAGTTTACTTGACAAGAAATGTAGGAAATAGGCATCCTAGTAGTCAAAATGGCCTTACTCGGGCCATTTTGGTTGAAATTGCGTTCCAAAAACCCCTTACTGCTAATTTCTTGTAATTTCAAGCTTTAGCCACCTTTAAATAAGTGATAAAGACATTTTATGACTACTTATGAGTTCACTTGACAAGAAATGTAGGAAATAGGCGTCCTATTAGTCAAAATGGCCATACTAGGGCCATTTTGGTTGAAAATGCGTTCTAAAACACCTTAATTGCTATTTTTCTTGTCATTTCAAGACATAGACACCTATAAATAAGTAATAAAGACATGTTACGACTATTTATGATTTCAATTGACAAGAAATGTAGGTAATAGAAGTCCTAGTAGTCAAAATGGCCATACTCGGGCCATTTTGGTTGAAAATGCGTTCTAAAACCCCTTAATTGCTATTTTCTTGTAATTTCAAGCCTTAGCCACCTATAAATAAGTGATAAAAGACATGTTATGAATTATTTATGAGTTCACTTGACAAGAAATGTAGGAAATAGCATCCTAGTAGTCAAAATGGCCTTACTCGGGCCATTTTTTGTTGAAATTGCGTTCAAAAACCCCTTAATTGCTATTTTCTTGTAATTTTCAAGCCTTAGACACCTGTGAATAAGTGATAAAGACATGTTACGACTATCTATGCGTTCACTCCTACTAACTTACGTTTTGTGTATGTATTCTAGGTTTTGCAAGGGACAAACGGGAAATCCGTTCATGAGCGAGGAACTCAATGTAATTCGAGACATGTTGGCGGCCTACATCACATTTAATTTGTAAAATATCATTTAGTTCTATTTTAACTAGCTTAGTTTACTACATTATTACTAATTAATGATGTTTGGTTGAAAATGTGTTCTAAAACACCTTAATTGCTATTTTCTTGTAATTTCAAACCTTAGCCAACTATAAATAAGTGAATAAAGACATTGTTACGACTATTTATGAGTTCACTTGACAAGAAATGTAGGAAATAGGCATCCTAGTAGTCAAAATGGCCTTACTCGGCCATTTTTGTTGAAATTGCGTTCAAAAACCCCTTAATTGCTATTTTCTTGTAATTTCAAAGCCTTAGCCACCTGTGAATAAGTGATAAAGACATGTTACGACTATCTATGCGTTCACTCCTACTAACTTACGTTTTGTGTATGTATTCTAGGTTTTGCAAGGGACAAACGGGAAATCCGTTCATGAGCGAGGAACTCAATGTAATTCGAGACATGTTGGCGGCCTACATCACATTTAATTTGTAAATATCATTTAGTTCTATTTTAACTAGCTTAGTTTTACTACATTATTACTAATTAATGATGTTTGGTTGAAAATGTGTTCTAAAACACCTTAATTGCTATTTTCTTGTAATTTCAAACCTTAGCCAACTATAAATAAGTGATAAAGACATGTTACGACTATTTATGAGTTCACTTGACAAGAAATGTAGGAAATAGGCATCCTAGTAGTCAAAATGGTCATACTCGGGCCATTTTGGTTGAAAATGCGTTCTAAAACCCCTTAATTGCAATTTTCTTTTAATTTCAAGCCTTAGCCACCTATAAATTAATGATAAAGACATGTTATGACTTTATGAGTTCACTTGACAAGAAATGTAGGAAATAGGCATCCTAGTAGTCAAAATGGCATTACTCGGGCCGTTTTGGTTGAAAAGGCGTTCTAAAACCCCTTAATTGCTATTTTTTTGTAATTTCAGCCTTAGCCACCTATAAATAAGTGATAAAGACATTTTACGACTATTTATGAGTTCACTTGACAAGAAATGTAGGAAATAGGCATCCTAGTAGTAAAAAATGGCCATACTAGGGCTATTTTAAGTTGAAAATGCGTTCCAAAACCCCTTAATTGCTATTTTCTTGTAATTTCAAGACTTAGAAAACTATGAATACGTGATAAAGACATGTTATTACTATTTATGAGTTCACTTGACAAGAAATGTAGGAAATAGGCATCCTAGTAGTCAAAATGGCCATACTCGGGCCATTTTGGTTGAAAATGCGTTCTAAAACCCTTTAATTGCTATTTTCTTTTAATTTGAAGCCATAGCCAACTATAAAAAAGTGATAAAGACATGTTACGACCATTTATGAGTTCACTTGACAAGAAATGTAGGAAATAGGCATCCTAGTAGTCAAAATGGCCATACTCGGGCCATTTTGGTTGAAAATGCGTTCAAAAACCCCTTAATTGCTATTTTCTTTTAATTTCAAGCCTTAGGTACCTATAAATAAGTGATAAAGACATGTTATGACTATTTATGAGTTCACTTGACAAGAAATGTAGGAAATAGGCATCCTAGTAGTCAAAATGGCATTACTCGGGCCGTTTTGGTTGAAAATGCGTTCTAAAACCCCTTAATTGTTATTTTCTTGTAGTTTCAAGCCTTAGCCACCTATAAATAAGTGATAAAGACATTTTACGACTATTTATGAGTTCACTTGACAAGAAATGTAGGAAATAGGCATCCTAGTAGTAAAAATGGCCATACTAGGGCCATTTAAGTTGAAAATGCGTTCCAAAACCCCTTAATTGCTATTTTCTTGTAATTTCAAGACTTAGAAAACTATGAATACGTGATAAAAGACATGTTATTACTATTTATGAGTTCACTTGACAAGAAATGTAGGAAATAGGCATCCTAGTAGTCAAAATGGCCATACTCGGGCCATTTGGTTGAAAATGCGTTCTAAAACCCTTTAATTGCTATTTTCTTTTAATTTGAAGCCTTATCCACTATATATATTTGATTGTTATGACTACTTATGAGTTCAATTGACAAGAAATGTAGGAAATAGACATCCTGGTAGACAAAATGGCCATACTCGGGCCATTTTGGTTGAAAATGCGTTCTAAAACCCTTTAATTGCTATTTTCTTTTAATTTGAAGCCTTAGCCACTTATATATATGTGATTTTTGACTACTTATGAGTTCAATTGACAAGAAATGTAGGAAATAGACATCCTGGTAGACAAAATGGCCATACTCGGCCATTTTGGTTGAAAATGCGTTCTAAAACCCCTTAATTGCTATTTTTTTTTGTAATTTCAAGCCTTAGCCACTATAAATAAGTGATAAAGACATGTTATTACTATTTATGAGTTCACTTGACAAGAAATGTAGGAAATAGGAATCCTAGTAGTCAAAATGGCCATACTCGGGCCATTTTGGTTGAAAATGCGTTCTAAAACCCTTTAATTGCTATTTTCTTTTAATTTCAAGCCTTAGGTACCTATAAATAAGTGATAAAGACATGTTATGACTATTTATGAGTTCACTTGACAAGAAATGTAGGAAATAGGCATCCTAGTAGTCAAAATGGCCATACTCGGGCCATTTTGGTTGAAAATGCGTTCAAAAACCCCTTAATTGCTATTTTCTTTTAATTTCAAGCCTTAGGTACCTATAAATAAGTGATAAAGACATGTTATGACTATTTATGAGTTCACTTGACAAGAAATGTAGGAAATGGGCATCCTAGTAGTCAAAATGGCCATACTCAGGCCATTTTGGTTGAAAATGCGTTCTAAAACCCCGTAATTGTTATTTTCTTGTAAATTCAAGCCTTAGCCACCTATAAATAAGTGATAAAGACA
>NW_018743401.1:0-34109 GCF_001683475.1 Chenopodium quinoa | reverse complement strand
AAATGAAAGTCAAACACATTCAAACAAAGCTTTTTAAATCAAATGAAAGTCAAATGCATTCTTCAAAGCTAATTGAATATAATGAAAGTCAAACATTCAAACAAAGCTTTTTGAATCAAATGAAATTAAAATGCATTCTTTAAAGCTAATTGAATAAAATGAAAGTCAAACACATTCAAACAAAGTTTTTTGAACCAAATGAAAGTCAAATGCATTCTTCAAAGCTAATTGAAACTAATGAAAGTCAAACACATTCAAACAAAACCTTTTTGAAATAAATGAAAGTCAAATGCATTCTTAAAAAGCTAATTAGATCGAATGAAAATCAAACACATTCAAACAAAGCTTTTTGAGTCAAATGAAAGTAAAATGCATTCTTCAAGCTAATTTAATCAAATGAAAGTCAATCACATTCAAACAAAACTTTTCTAATCAAATGAAAGTCAAATGCATTCTTCAAAGCTAATTGAAACAAATGAAAGTCAAACACATTCAAACAAAGCTTTTTGAATCAAATGAAAGTCAAATGCATTCTTAAAAGGTAATTGATCCAAATGAAAGTCAAACACATTCAAACAAACTTTTTGAAATAAATGAAAGTCAAATGCATTCTTAAAAGCTAATTGATCGAATGAAAATCAAACACATTCAAACAAAGCTTTTTGAGTCAAATGAAAGTAAATGCATTCTTCAAACTAATTTAATCAAATGAGAGTCAATCACATTCAACAAAACTTTTCTAATCAAATGAAAGTCAAATGCATTCTTCAAAGCTAATTAAAACAAATGAAAGTCAAACACATTCAAACAAAGCTTTTTGAATCAAATGAAAGTCAAATGCATACTTCAAAGGTAATTGATCCAAATGAAAGTCAAATACATTCAAACAATGCTTTTTAAATCAAATGAAAGTCAAATGCATTATTCAAAGCTAATTGAATATAATGAAAGTCAAACACATTCAACAAAGCTTTTTGAATCAAATGAAATTAAAATGCATTCTTTAGCTAATTGAATAAAATGAAAGTCATACAATTCAAACAAAGTTTTTGAACAAATGAAAGTCAATGCATTCTTCAAATAATCGAATGAATCAAAACACATTCACACAAAGCTTAATGAATCAAATAAAGTCAAATGCATTCTTCAAAGCTAACAAATGAAAGTCAAAACATTCAAACAAAGCTTTTGAATCAAATGAAAGTCAAATGCATTCTTCAAAGCTAATTGATCCAAATGAAAGTCAAACACATTCAAACAAAACTTTTCAAATGAAAGTCAAATGCATTCTTCAAAAATTGAATCAAATGAAAGTCAATTGCATTCAAAGCTAATTGAAACTAATGAAAGTCAAACGCATTCATACAAAGCTTTTTGAATAAAATGAAATTCAAATGCATTCTTCAAAGCTAATTGAATCAAATGAAAGTCAAACACATTCAAACAAACCTTTTTGAATCAAATGAAAGTCAAATGCATTCTTAAAAGCTAATTGAATCGAATGAAATTCAAACACATTCAAAACAAAGCTTAATGAATAAAATGAAAGTCAAAATCATTCTTCAAAGCTATTTGAATAGAATTAAAGTCAAACACATTCAAAAAAGCTTTTTGAATCAAATGAAAGTCAAATGCATTCTTCAAAGCTAATTGAAACAAATGAAAGTCAAACACATTCAAACAAAGCTTTTTGAATCAAATGAAAGTCAAATGCATCTTCAAAGGTGAAAGTCAAACATTCAAAGCTTTTTAATCAAATGAAAGTCAAATGCACAAAGCTAATTGAATATAATGAAAGTCAAACACATTCAAACAAAGCTTTTTGAATCAAATGAAATTAAAATGCATTCTTTAGCTAATTGAATAAAATGAAAGTCAAACACATTCAAACAAAGTTTTTTGAACCAAATGAAAGTCAAATGCATTCTTCAAAGCTAATTGAAACTAATGAAAGTCAAACACATTCAAACAAACCTTTTTGAATAAATGAAAGTCAAATGCATTCTTAAAAGCTAATTAGATCGAATGAAAATCAAACACATTCAAACAAAGCTTTTGAGTCAAATGAAAGTAAAATGCATTCTTCAAGCTAATTTAATCAAATGAAAGTCAATCACATTCAAACAAAACTTTTCTAATCAAATGAAAGTCAAATGCATTCTTCAAAGCTAATTGAAACAAATGAAAGTCAAACACATTCAAACAAAGCTTTTTGAATCAAATGAAAGTCAAATGCATTCTTAAAAGGTAATTGATCAAATGAAAGTCAAACACATTCAAACAAACCTTTTTGAAATAAATGAAAGTCAAATGCATTCTTAAAAGCTAATTAGATCGAATGAAAATCAAACACATTCAAACAAAGCTTTTTGAGTCAAATGAAAGTAAAATGCATTCTTCAATTTAATCAAATGAGAGTCAATCACATTCAAACAAAACTTTTCTAATCAAATGAAAGTCAAATGCATTCTTCAAAGCTAATTAAAACAAATGAAAGTCAAACACATTCAAACAAAAGCTTTTTAAATCAAATGAAAGTCAAATGCATACTTCAAAGGTAATTGATCCAAATGAAAGTCAAAATACATTCAAACAATGCTTTTTAAATCAAATGAAAGTCAAATGCATTATTCAAAGCTAATTGAATATAATGAAAGTCAAACACATTCAAACAAAGCTTTTTGAATCAAATGAAATTAAAATGCATTCTTTGTAGCTAATTGAATAAAATGAAAGTCATACAAATTCAAACAAAGTTTTTTGAACAAATGAAAGTCAAATGCATTCTTCAAAAGCTAATTGAAAATAATGAAAGTCAAAAACATTCAAACAAACCTTCTTGAATCAAATGAAAGTCAAATGCATTCTTAAAAGCTAATTAAATCGAATGAAAGTCAAACACATTCACACAAAGCTTAATGAATCAAATAAAAGTCAATGCATTCTTCAAAGCTAATTGATCCAAATGAAAGTCAAACACATTCAAACAAAGCTTTTTGAATCAAATGAAAGTCAAATGCATTCTTCAAAGCTAATTGATCCAAATGAAAGTCAAACACATTCAAACAAAACTTTTTGAATCAAATGAAAGTCAAATGCATTCTTCAAAGGTAATTGAATCAAATGAAAGTCAATTGCATTCTTCAAAGCTAATTGAAACTAATGAAAGTCAAACGCATTCATACAAAGCTTTTTGAATAAAATGAAATTCAAATGCATTCTTCAAAGCTAATTGAATCAAATGAAAGTCAAACACATTCAAACAAACCTTTTTGAATCAAATGAAAGTCAAATGCATTCTTAAAAGCTAATTGAATCGAATGAAATTCAAACACATTCAAAACAAAGCTTAATGAATAAAATGAAAGTCAAAAATCATTCTTCAAAGCTATATGAATAGAATTAAAGTCAAACACATTCAAACAAAGCTTTTTGAATCAAATGAAAGTCAATGCATTCTTCAAAGCTAATTGATCCAAATGAAAGTCAAACACATTCAAAACAAAGCTTTTTAAATCAAATGAAAGTCTAATGCATTCTTCAAAGCTAATTGAATATAATGAAAGTCAAACACATTCAAACAAAGCTTTTTGAATCAAATGAAATTAAAATGCATTCTTTAAAGCTAATTGAATAAAATGAAAGTCAAACACATTCAAACAAAGTTTTTTGAACCAAATGAAAGTCAAATGCATTCTTCAAAGCTAATTGAAACTAATGAAAGTCAAACACATTCAAACAAACCTTTTTGAAATAAATGAAAGTCAAATGCATTCTTAAAAGCTAATTAGATCGAATGAAAATCAAACACATTCAAACAAAGCTTTTTGAGTCAAATGAAAGTAAAATGCATTCTTCGAAGCTAATTTAATCAAATGAAAGTCAATCACATTCAAACAAAACTTTTCTAATCAAATGAAAGTCAAATGCATTCTTCAAAGCTAATTGAAACAAATGAAAGTCAAACACATTCAAACAAAGCTTTTTGAATCAAATGAAAGTCAAATGCATTCTTAAAAGGTAATTGATCCAAATGAAAGTCAAACACATTCAAACAAACCTTTTTGAAATAAATGAAAGTCAAATGCATTCTTAAAAGCTAATTAGATCGAATGAAAATCAAACACATTCAAACAAAGCTTTTTGAGTCAAATGAAAGTAAAATGCATTCTTCAAACCTAATTTAATCAAATGAGAGTCAATCACATTCAAACAAAACTTTTCTAATCAAATGAAAGTCAAAATGCATTCTTCAAAGCTAATTAAAACAAATGAAAGTCAAAACACATTCAAACAAAGCTTTTTTGAATCAAATGAAAGTCAAATGCATACTTCAAAGGTAATTGATCCAAATGAAAGTCAAAATACATTCAAACAATGCTTTTTAAATCAAATGAAAGTCAAATGCATTATTCAAAGCTAATTGAATATAATGAAAGTCAAACACATTCAAACAAAGCTTTTTGAATCAAATGAAATTAAAATGCATTCTTTGTAGCTAATTGAATAAAATGAAAGTCATACAAATTCAAACAAAGTTTTTGAACCAAATGAAAGTCAAATGCATTCTTCAAAGCTAATTGAAAATAATGAAAGTCAAAAACATTCAAACAAACCTTCTTGAATCAAATGAAAGTCAAATGCATTCTTAAAAGCTAATTAAATCGAATGAAAGTCAAACACATTCACACAAAGCTTAATGAATCAAATAAAAGTCAAATGCATTCTTCAAAGCTAATTGATCCAAATGAAAGTCAAACACATTCAAACAAAGCTTTTTTGAATCAAATGAAAGTCAAATGCATTCTTCAAAGCTAATTGATCCAAAATGAAAGTCAAACACATTCAAACAAAACTTTTTGAATCAAATGAAAGTCAAATGCATTCTTCAAAAATTGAATCAAATGAAAGTCAATTGCATTCTTCAAAGCTAATTGAAACTAATGAAAGTCAAACGCATTCATACAAAGCTTTTTGAATAAAATGAAATTCAAATGCATTCTTCAAAGCTAATTGAATCAAATGAAAGTCAAACACATTCAAACAAACCTTTTTGAATCAAATGAAAGTCAAATGCATTCTTAAAAGCTAATTGAATCGAATGAAATTCAAACACATTCAAAACAAAGCTTAATGAATAAAATGAAAGTCAAAATCATTCTTCAAAGCTATTTGAATAGAATTAAAGTCAAACACATTCAAACAAAGCTTTTTGAATCAAATGAAAGTCAATGCATTCTTCAAAGCTAATTGATCCAAATGAAAGTCAAACACATTCAAACAAAGCTTTTTAAATCAAATGAAAGTCAATGCATTCTTCAAAGCTAATTGAATATAATGAAAGTCAAACACATTCAAACAAAGCTTTTTGAATCAAATGAAATTAAAATGCATTCTTTAAAGCTAATTGAATAAAATGAAAGTCAAACACATTCAAACAAAGTTTTTTGAACCAAATGAAAGTCAAATGCATTCTTCAAAGCTAATTGAAACTAATGAAAGTCAAACACATTCAAACAAACCTTTTTGAAATAAATGAAAGTCAAATGCATTCTTAAAAGCTAATTAGATCGAATGAAAATCAAACACATTCAAACAAAGCTTTTTGAGTCAAATGAAAGTAAAATGCATTCTTCGAAGCTAATTTAATCAAATGAAAGTCAATCACATTCAAACAAAACTTTTCTAATCAAATGAAAGTCAAATGCATTCTTCAAAGCTAATTGAAACAAATGAAAGTCAAACACATTCAAACAAAGCTTTTTGAATCAAATGAAAGTCAAATGCATTCTTAAAAGGTAATTGATCCAAATGAAAGTCAAACACATTCAAACAAACCTTTTTGAAATAAATGAAAGTCAAATGCATTCTTAAAAGCTAATTAGATCGAATGAAAATCAAACACATTCAAACAAAGCTTTTTGAGTCAAATGAAAGTAAAATGCATTCTTCAAACCTAATTTAATCAAATGAGAGTCAATCACATTCAAACAAAACTTTTCTAATCAAATGAAAGTCAAATGCATTCTTCAAAGCTAATTAAAACAAATGAAAGTCAAACACATTCAAACAAAGCTTTTTGAATCAAATGAAAGTCAAATGCATACTTCAAAGGTAATTGATCCAAATGAAAGTCAAATACATTCAAACAATGCTTTTTAAATCAAATGAAAGTCAAATGCATTATTCAAAGCTAATTGAATATAATGAAAGTCAAACACATTCAAACAAAGCTTTTTGAATCAAATGAAATTAAAATGCATTCTTTGTAGCTAATTGAATAAAATGAAAGTCATACAAATTCAAACAAAGTTTTTTGAACCAAATGAAAGTCAAATGCATTCTTCAAAGCTAATTGAAAATAATGAAAGTCAAAAACATTCAAACAAACCTTCTTGAATCAAATGAAAGTCAAATGCATTCTTAAAAGCTAATTAAATCGAATGAAAGTCAAACACATTCACACAAAGCTTAATGAATCAAATAAAAGTCAAATGCATTCTTCAAAGCTAATTGATCCAAATGAAAGTCAAACACATTCAAACAAAGCTTTTTGAATCAAATGAAAGTCAAATGCATTCTTCAAAGCTAATTGATCCAAATGAAAGTCAAACACATTCAAACAAAACTTTTTGAATCAAATGAAAGTCAAATGCATTCTTCAAAGGTAATTGAATCAAATGAAAGTCAATTGCATTCTTCAAAGCTAATTGAAACTAATGAAAGTCAAACGCATTCATACAAAGCTTTTTGAATAAAATGAAATTCAAATGCATTCTTCAAAGCTAATTGAATCAAATGAAAGTCAAACACATTCAAACAAACCTTTTTGAATCAAATGAAAGTCAAATGCATTCTTAAAAGCTAATTGAATCGAATGAAATCAAACACATTCAAAACAAAGCTTAATGAATAAAATGAAAGTCAAAATCATTCTTCAAAGCTATATGAATAGAATTAAAGTCAAACACATTCAAACAAAGCTTTTTGAATCAAATGAAAGTCAAATGCATTCTTCAAAGCTAATTAAACAAATGAAAGTCAAACACATTCAAACAAAGCTTTTTAAATCAAATGAAAGTCAAATGCATACTTCAAAGGTAATTGATCCAAATGAAAGTCAAAATACATTCAAACAATGCTTTTTAAATCAAATGAAAGTCAAATGCATTATTCAAAGCTAATTGAATATAATGAAAGTCAAACACATTCAAACAAAGCTTTTTGAATCAAATGAAATTAAAATGCATTCTTTGTAGCTAATTGAATAAAATGAAAGTCATACAAATTCAAACAAAGTTTTTTGAACCAAATGAAAGTCAAATGCATTCTTCAAAGCTAATTGAAAATAATGAAAGTCAAAAACATTCAAACAAACCTTCTTGAATCAAATGAAAGTCAAATGCATTCTTAAAAGCTAATTAAATCGAATGAAAGTCAAACACATTCACACAAAGCTTAATGAATCAAATAAAAGTCAAATGCATTCTTCAAAGCTAATTGATCCAAATGAAAGTCAAACACATTCAAACAAAGCTTTTTGAATCAAATGAAAGTCAAATGCATTCTTCAAAGCTAATTGATCCAAATGAAAGTCAAACACATTCAAACAAAACTTTTTGAATCAAATGAAAGTCAAATGCATTCTTCAAAGGTAATTGAATCAAATGAAAGTCAATTGCATTCTTCAAAGCTAATTGAAACTAATGAAAGTCAAACGCATTCATACAAAGCTTTTTGAATAAAATGAAATTCAAATGCATTCTTCAAAGCTAATTGAATCAAATGAAAGTCAAACACATTCAAACAAACCTTTTTGAATCAAATGAAAGTCAAATGCATTCTTAAAAGCTAATTGAATCGAATGAAATTCAAACACATTCAAAACAAAGCTTAATGAATCAAATGAAAGTCAAAATCATTCTTCAAAGCTATATGAATAGAATTAAAGTCAAACACATTCAAACAAAGCTTTTTGAATCAAATGAAAGTCAATGCATTCTTCAAAGCTAATTGATCCAAATGAAAGTCAAACACATTCAAACAAAGCTTTTTAAATCAAATGAAAGTCTAATGCATTCTTCAAAGCTAATTGAATATAATGAAAGTCAAACACATTCAAACAAAGCTTTTTGAATCAAATGAAATTAAAATGCATTCTTTAAAGCTAATTGAATAAAATGAAAGTCAAACACATTCAAACAAAGTTTTTTGAACCAAATGAAAGTCAAATGCATTCTTCAAAGCTAATTGAAACTAATGAAAGTCAAACACATTCAAACAAACCTTTTTGAAATAAATGAAAGTCAAATGCATTCTTAAAAGCTAATTAGATCGAATGAAAATCAAACACATTCAAACAAAGCTTTTTGAGTCAAATGAAAGTAAAATGCATTCTTCGAAGCTAATTTAATCAAATGAAAGTCAATCACATTCAAACAAAACTTTTCTAATCAAATGAAAGTCAAATGCATTCTTCAAAGCTAATTGAAACAAATGAAAGTCAAACACATTCAAACAAAGCTTTTTGAATCAAATGAAAGTCAAATGCATTCTTAAAAGGTAATTGATCCAAATGAAAGTCAAACACATTCAAACAAACCTTTTTGAAATAAATGAAAGTCAAATGCATTCTTAAAAGCTAATTAGATCGAATGAAAATCAAACACATTCAAACAAAGCTTTTTGAGTCAAATGAAAGTAAAATGCATTCTTCAAACCTAATTTAATCAAATGAGAGTCAATCACATTCAAACAAAACTTTTCTAATCAAATGAAAGTCAAATGCATTCTTCAAAGCTAATTAAAAAATGAAATCAAACAATTCAAACAAACTTTTAATCAAATGAAAGTCAAATGCATTCTTCAAAGCTAATTAAAACAAATGAAAGTCAAACACATTCAAACAAAGCTTTTTGAATCAAATGAAAGTCAAATGCATACTTCAAAGGTAATTGATCCAAATGAAAGTCAAATACATTCAAACAATGCTTTTTAAATCAAATGAAAGTCAAATGCATTATTCAAAGCTAATTGAATATAATGAAAGTCAAACACATTCAAACAAAGCTTTTTGAATCAAATGAAATTAAAATGCATTCTTTGTAGCTAATTGAATAAAATGAAAGTCATACAAATTCAAACAAAGTTTTTTGAACCAAATGAAAGTCAAATGCATTCTTCAAAGCTAATTGAAAATAATGAAAGTCAAAAACATTCAAACAAACCTTCTTGAATCAAATGAAAGTCAAATGCATTCTTAAAAGCTAATTAAATCGAATGAAAGTCAAACACATTCACACAAAGCTTAATGAATCAAATAAAAGTCAAATGCATTCTTCAAAGCTAATTGATCCAAATGAAAGTCAAACACATTCAAACAAAGCTTTTTGAATCAAATGAAAGTCAAATGCATTCTTCAAAGCTAATTGATCCAAATGAAAGTCAAACACATTCAAACAAAACTTTTTGAATCAAATGAAAGTCAAATGCATTCTTCAAAGGTAATTGAATCAAATGAAAGTCAATTGCATTCTTCAAAGCTAATTGAAACTAATGAAAGTCAAACGCATTCATACAAAGCTTTTTGAATAAAATGAAATTCAAATGCATTCTTCAAAGCTAATTGAATCAAATGAAAGTCAAACACATTCAAACAAACCTTTTTGAATCAAATGAAAGTCAAATGCATTCTTAAAAGCTAATTGAATCGAATGAAAGTCAAACACATTCAAAACAAAGCTTAATGAATCAAATGAAAGTCAAAATCATTCTTCAAAGCTATTGAATAGAATTAAAGTCAAACACATTCAAACAAAGCTTTTTGAATCAAATGAAAGTCAATGCATTCTTCAAAGCTAATTGATCCAAATGAAAGTCAAACACATTCAAACAAAGCTTTTTAAATCAAATGAAAGTCTAATGCATTCTTCAAAGCTAATTGAATATAATGAAAGTCAAACACATTCAAACAAAGCTTTTTGAATCAAATGAAATTAAAATGCATTCTTTAAAGCTAATTGAATAAAATGAAAGTCAAACACATTCAAACAAAGTTTTTTTGAACCAAATGAAAGTCAAATGCATTCTTCAAAGCTAATTGAAACTAATGAAAGTCAAACACATTCAAACAAACCTTTTTGAAATAAATGAAAGTCAAATGCATTCTTAAAAGCTAATTAGATCGAATGAAAATCAAACACATTCAAACAAAGCTTTTTGAGTCAAATGAAAGTAAAATGCATTCTTCGAAGCTAATTTAATCAAATGAAAGTCAATCACATTCAAACAAAACTTTTCTAATCAAATGAAAGTCAAATGCATTCTTCAAAGCTAATTGAAACAAATGAAAGTCAAACACATTCAAACAAAGCTTTTTGAATCAAATGAAAGTCAAATGCATTCTTAAAAGGTAATTGATCCAAATGAAAGTCAAACACATTCAAACAAACCTTTTTGAAATAAATGAAAGTCAAATGCATTCTTAAAAGCTAATTAGATCGAATGAAAATCAAACACATTCAAACAAAGCTTTTTGAGTCAAATGAAAGTAAAATGCATTCTTCAAACCTAATTTAATCAAATGAGAGTCAATCACATTCAAACAAAACTTTTCTAATCAAATGAAAGTCAAATGCATTCTTCAAAGCTAATTAAAACAAATGAAAGTCAAACACATTCAAACAAAGCTTTTTGAATCAAATGAAAGTCAAATGCATACTTCAAAGGTAATTGATCCAAATGAAAGTCAAATACATTCAAACAATGCTTTTTAAATCAAATGAAAGTCAAATGCATTATTCAAAGCTAATTGAATATAATGAAAGTCAAACACATTCAAACAAAGCTTTTTGAATCAAATGAAATTAAAATGCATTCTTTGTAGCTAATTGAATAAAATGAAAGTCATACAAATTCAAACAAAGTTTTTTGAACCAAATGAAAGTCAAATGCATTCTTCAAAGCTAATTGAAAATAATGAAAGTCAAAAACATTCAAACAAACCTTCTTGAATCAAATGAAAGTCAAATGCATTCTTAAAAGCTAATTAAATCGAATGAAAGTCAAACACATTCACACAAAGCTTAATGAATCAAATAAAAGTCAAATGCATTCTTCAAAGCTAATTGATCCAAATGAAAGTCAAACACATTCAAACAAAGCTTTTTGAATCAAATGAAAGTCAAATGCATTCTTCAAAGCTAATTGATCCAAATGAAAGTCAAACACATTCAAACAAAACTTTTTGAATCAAATGAAAGTCAAATGCATTCTTCAAAGGTAATTGAATCAAATGAAAGTCAATTGCATTCTTCAAAGCTAATTGAAACTAATGAAAGTCAAACGCATTCATACAAAGCTTTTTGAATAAAATGAAATTCAAATGCATTCTTCAAAGCTAATTGAATCAAATGAAAGTCAAACACATTCAAACAAACCTTTTTGAATCAAATGAAAGTCAAATGCATTCTTAAAAGCTAATTGAATCGAATGAAAGTCAAACACATTCAAAACAAAGCTTAATGAATCAAATGAAAGTCAAAATCATTCTTCAAAGCTATATGAATAGAATTAAAGTCAAACACATTCAAACAAAGCTTTTTGAATCAAATGAAAGTCAATGCATTCTTCAAAGCTAATTGATCCAAATGAAAGTCAAACACATTCAAACAAAGCTTTTTAAATCAAATGAAAGTCTAATGCATTCTTCAAAGCTAATTGAATATAATGAAAGTCAAACACATTCAAACAAAGCTTTTTGAATCAAATGAAATTAAAATGCATTCTTTAAAGCTAATTGAATAAAATGAAAGTCAAACACATTCAAACAAAGTTTTTTGAACCAAATGAAAGTCAAATGCATTCTTCAAAGCTAATTGAAACTAATGAAAGTCAAACACATTCAAACAAACCTTTTTGAAATAAATGAAAGTCAAATGCATTCTTAAAAGCTAATTAGATCGAATGAAAATCAAACACATTCAAACAAAGCTTTTTGAGTCAAATGAAAGTAAAATGCATTCTTCGAAGCTAATTTAATCAAATGAAAGTCAATCACATTCAAACAAAACTTTTCTAATCAAATGAAAGTCAAATGCATTCTTCAAAGCTAATTGAAACAAATGAAAGTCAAACACATTCAAACAAAGCTTTTTGAATCAAATGAAAGTCAAATGCATTCTTAAAAGGTAATTGATCCAAATGAAAGTCAAACACATTCAAACAAACCTTTTTGAAATAAATGAAAGTCAAATGCATTCTTAAAAGCTAATTAGATCGAATGAAAATCAAACACATTCAAACAAAGCTTTTTGAGTCAAATGAAAGTAAAATGCATTCTTCAAACCTAATTTAATCAAATGAGAGTCAATCACATTCAAACAAAACTTTTCTAATCAAATGAAAGTCAAATGCATTCTTCAAAGCTAATTAAAACAAATGAAAGTCAAACACATTCAAACAAAGCTTTTTGAATCAAATGAAAGTCAAATGCATACTTCAAAGGTAATTGATCCAAATGAAAGTCAAATACATTCAAACAATGCTTTTTAAATCAAATGAAAGTCAAATGCATTATTCAAAGCTAATTGAATATAATGAAAGTCAAACACATTCAAACAAAGCTTTTTGAATCAAATGAAATTAAAATGCATTCTTTGTAGCTAATTGAATAAAATGAAAGTCATACAAATTCAAACAAAGTTTTTTGAACCAAATGAAAGTCAAATGCATTCTTCAAAGCTAATTGAAAATAATGAAAGTCAAAAAACATTCAAACAAACCTTCTTGAATCAAATGAAAGTCAAATGCATTCTTAAAAGCTAATTAAATCGAATGAAAGTCAAACACATTCACACAAAGCTTAATGAATCAAATAAAAGTCAAATGCATTCTTCAAAGCTAATTGATCCAAATGAAAGTCAAACACATTCAAACAAAGCTTTTTGAATCAAATGAAAGTCAAATGCATTCTTCAAAGCTAATTGATCCAAATGAAAGTCAAACACATTCAAACAAAACTTTTTGAATCAAATGAAAGTCAAATGCATTCTTCAAAGGTAATTGAATCAAATGAAAGTCAATTGCATTCTTCAAAGCTAATTGAAACTAATGAAAGTCAAACGCATTCATACAAAGCTTTTTGAATAAAATGAAATTCAAATGCATTCTTCAAAGCTAATTGAATCAAATGAAAGTCAAACACATTCAAACAAACCTTTTTGAATCAAATGAAAGTCAAATGCATTCTTAAAAGCTAATTGAATCGAATGAAAGTCAAACACATTCAAAACAAAGCTTAATGAATCAAATGAAAGTCAAAATCATTCTTCAAAGCTATATGAATAGAATTAAAGTCAAACACATTCAAACAAAGCTTTTTGAATCAAATGAAAGTCAATGCATTCTTCAAAGCTAATTGATCCAAATGAAAGTCAAACACATTCAAACAAAGCTTTTTAAATCAAATGAAAGTCTAATGCATTCTTCAAAGCTAATTGAATATAATGAAAGTCAAACACATTCAAACAAAGCTTTTTGAATCAAATGAAATTAAAATGCATTCTTTAAAGCTAATTGAATAAAATGAAAGTCAAACACATTCAAACAAAGTTTTTTGAACCAAATGAAAGTCAAATGCATTCTTCAAAGCTAATTGAAACTAATGAAAGTCAAACACATTCAAACAAACCTTTTTGAAATAAATGAAAGTCAAATGCATTCTTAAAAGCTAATTAGATCGAATGAAAATCAAACACATTCAAACAAAGCTTTTTGAGTCAAATGAAAGTAAAATGCATTCTTCGAAGCTAATTTAATCAAATGAAAGTCAATCACATTCAAACAAAACTTTTCTAATCAAATGAAAGTCAAATGCATTCTTCAAAGCTAATTGAAACAAATGAAAGTCAAACACATTCAAACAAAGCTTTTTGAATCAAATGAAAGTCAAATGCATTCTTAAAAGGTAATTGATCCAAATGAAAGTCAAACACATTCAAACAAACCTTTTTGAAATAAATGAAAGTCAAATGCATTCTTAAAAGCTAATTAGATCGAATGAAAATCAAACACATTCAAACAAAGCTTTTTGAGTCAAATGAAAGTAAAATGCATTCTTCAAACCTAATTTAATCAAATGAGAGTCAATCACATTCAAACAAAACTTTTCTAATCAAATGAAAGTCAAATGCATTCTTCAAAGCTAATTAAAACAAATGAAAGTCAAACACATTCAAACAAAGCTTTTTGAATCAAATGAAAGTCAAATGCATACTTCAAAGGTAATTGATCCAAATGAAAGTCAAATACATTCAAACAATGCTTTTTAAATCAAATGAAAGTCAAATGCATTATTCAAAGCTAATTGAATATAATGAAAGTCAAACACATTCAAACAAAGCTTTTTGAATCAAATGAAATTAAAATGCATTCTTTGTAGCTAATTGAATAAAATGAAAGTCATACAAATTCAAACAAAGTTTTTTGAACCAAATGAAAGTCAAATGCATTCTTCAAAGCTAATTGAAAATAATGAAAGTCAAAAACATTCAAACAAACCTTCTTGAATCAAATGAAAGTCAAATGCATTCTTAAAAGCTAATTAAATCGAATGAAAGTCAAACACATTCACACAAAGCTTAATGAATCAAATAAAAGTCAAATGCATTCTTCAAAGCTAATTGATCCAAATGAAAGTCAAACACATTCAAACAAAGCTTTTTTGAATCAAATGAAAGTCAAATGCATTCTTCAAAGCTAATTGATCCAAATGAAAGTCAAACACATTCAAACAAAACTTTTTGAATCAAATGAAAGTCAAATGCATTCTTCAAAGGTAATTGAATCAAATGAAAGTCAATTGCATTCTTCAAAGCTAATTGAAACTAATGAAAGTCAAACGCATTCATACAAAGCTTTTTGAATAAAATGAAATTCAAATGCATTCTTCAAAGCTAATTGAATCAAATGAAAGTCAAACACATTCAAACAAACCTTTTTGAATCAAATGAAAGTCAAATGCATTCTTAAAAGCTAATTGAATCGAATGAAAGTCAAACACATTCAAAACAAAGCTTAATGAATCAAATGAAAGTCAAAATCATTCTTCAAAGCTATATGAATAGAATTAAAGTCAAACACATTCAAACAAAGCTTTTTGAATCAAATGAAAGTCAATGCATTCTTCAAAGCTAATTGATCCAAATGAAAGTCAAACACATTCAAACAAAGCTTTTTAAATCAAATGAAAGTCTAATGCATTCTTCAAAGCTAATTGAATATAATGAAAGTCAAACACATTCAAACAAAGCTTTTTGAATCAAATGAAATTAAAATGCATTCTTTAAAGCTAATTGAATAAAATGAAAGTCAAACACATTCAAACAAAGTTTTTTGAACCAAATGAAAGTCAAATGCATTCTTCAAAGCTAATTGAAACATAATGAAAGTCAAACACATTCAAACAAACCTTTTTGAAATAAATGAAAGTCAAATGCATTCTTAAAAGCTAATTAGATCGAATGAAAATCAAACACATTCAAACAAAGCTTTTTGAGTCAAATGAAAGTAAAATGCATTCTTCAAAGCTAATTTAATCAAATGAAAGTCAATCACATTCAAACAAAACTTTTCTAATCAAATGAAAGTCAAATGCATTCTTCAAAGCTAATTGAAACAAATGAAAGTCAAACACATTCAAACAAAGCTTTTTGAATCAAATGAAAGTCAAATGCATTCTTCAAAGCTAATTGATCCAAATGAAAGTCAAACACATTCAAACAAAACTTTTTGAATCAAATGAAAGTCAAATGCATTCTTCAAAGGTAATTGAATCAAATGAAAGTCAATTGCATTCTTCAAAGCTAATTGAAACTAATGAAAGTCAAACGCATTCATACAAAGCTTTTTGAATAAAATGAAATTCAAATGCATTCTTCAAAGCTAATTGAATCAAATGAAAGTCAAACACATTCAAACAAACCTTTTTGAATCAAATGAAAGTCAAATGCATTCTTAAAAGCTAATTGAATCGAATGAAAGTCAAACACATTCAAAACAAAGCTTAATGAATCAAATGAAAGTCAAAATCATTCTTCAAAGCTATATGAATAGAATTAAAGTCAAACACATTCAAACAAAGCTTTTTGAATCAAATGAAAGTCAATGCATTCTTCAAAGCTAATTGATCCAAATGAAAGTCAAACACATTCAAACAAAGCTTTTTAAATCAAATGAAAGTCTAATGCATTCTTCAAAGCTAATTGAATATAATGAAAGTCAAACACATTCAAACAAAGCTTTTTGAATCAAATGAAATTAAAATGCATTCTTTAAAGCTAATTGAATAAAATGAAAGTCAAACACATTCAAACAAAGTTTTTTGAACCAAATGAAAGTCAAATGCATTCTTCAAAGCTAATTGAAACTAATGAAAGTCAAACACATTCAAACAAACCTTTTTGAAATAAATGAAAGTCAAATGCATTCTTAAAAGCTAATTAGATCGAATGAAAATCAAACACATTCAAACAAAGCTTTTTGAGTCAAATGAAAGTAAAATGCATTCTTCGAAGCTAATTTAATCAAATGAAAGTCAATCACATTCAAACAAAACTTTTCTAATCAAATGAAAGTCAAATGCATTCTTCAAAGCTAATTGAAACAAATGAAAGTCAAACACATTCAAACAAAGCTTTTTGAATCAAATGAAAGTCAAATGCATTCTTAAAAGGTAATTGATCCAAATGAAAGTCAAACACATTCAAACAAACCTTTTTGAAATAAATGAAAGTCAAATGCATTCTTAAAAGCTAATTAGATCGAATGAAAATCAAACACATTCAAACAAAGCTTTTTGAGTCAAATGAAAGTAAAATGCATTCTTCAAACCTAATTTAATCAAATGAGAGTCAATCACATTCAAACAAAACTTTTCTAATCAAATGAAAGTCAAATGCATTCTTCAAAGCTAATTAAAACAAATGAAAGTCAAACACATTCAAACAAAGCTTTTTGAATCAAATGAAAGTCAAATGCATACTTCAAAGGTAATTGATCCAAATGAAAGTCAAATACATTCAAACAATGCTTTTTAAATCAAATGAAAGTCAAATGCATTATTCAAAGCTAATTGAATATAATGAAAGTCAAACACATTCAAACAAAGCTTTTTGAATCAAATGAAATTAAAATGCATTCTTTGTAGCTAATTGAATAAAATGAAAGTCATACAAATTCAAACAAAGTTTTTTGAACCAAATGAAAGTCAAATGCATTCTTCAAAGCTAATTGAAAATAATGAAAGTCAAAAACATTCAAACAAACCTTCTTGAATCAAATGAAAGTCAAATGCATTCTTAAAAGCTAATTAAATCGAATGAAAGTCAAACACATTCACACAAAGCTTAATGAATCAAATAAAAGTCAAATGCATTCTTCAAAGCTAATTGATCCAAATGAAAGTCAAACACATTCAAACAAAGCTTTTTGAATCAAATGAAAGTCAAATGCATTCTTCAAAGCTAATTGATCCAAATGAAAGTCAAACACATTCAAACAAAACTTTTTGAATCAAATGAAAGTCAAATGCATTCTTCAAAGGTAATTGAATCAAATGAAAGTCAATTGCATTCTTCAAAGCTAATTGAAACTAATGAAAGTCAAACGCATTCATACAAAGCTTTTTGAATAAAATGAAATTCAAATGCATTCTTCAAAGCTAATTGAATCAAATGAAAGTCAAACACATTCAAACAAACCTTTTTGAATCAAATGAAAGTCAAATGCATTCTTAAAAGCTAATTGAATCGAATGAAAGTCAAACACATTCAAAACAAAGCTTAATGAATCAAATGAAAGTCAAAATCATTCTTCAAAGCTATATGAATAGAATTAAAGTCAAACACATTCAAACAAAGCTTTTTGAATCAAATGAAAGTCAATGCATTCTTCAAAGCTAATTGATCCAAATGAAAGTCAAACACATTCAAACAAAGCTTTTTAAATCAAATGAAAGTCTAATGCATTCTTCAAAGCTAATTGAATATAATGAAAGTCAAACACATTCAAACAAAGCTTTTTGAATCAAATGAAATTAAAATGCATTCTTTAAAGCTAATTGAATAAAATGAAAGTCAAACACATTCAAACAAAGTTTTTTGAACCAAATGAAAGTCAAATGCATTCTTCAAAGCTAATTGAAACTAATGAAAGTCAAACACATTCAAACAAACCTTTTTGAAATAAATGAAAGTCAAATGCATTCTTAAAAGCTAATTAGATCGAATGAAAATCAAACACATTCAAACAAAGCTTTTTGAGTCAAATGAAAGTAAAATGCATTCTTCGAAGCTAATTTAATCAAATGAAAGTCAATCACATTCAAACAAAACTTTTCTAATCAAATGAAAGTCAAATGCATTCTTCAAAGCTAATTGAAACAAATGAAAGTCAAACACATTCAAACAAAGCTTTTTGAATCAAATGAAAGTCAAATGCATTCTTAAAAGGTAATTGATCCAAATGAAAGTCAAACACATTCAAACAAACCTTTTTGAAATAAATGAAAGTCAAATGCATTCTTAAAAGCTAATTAGATCGAATGAAAATCAAACACATTCAAACAAAGCTTTTTGAGTCAAATGAAAGTAAAATGCATTCTTCAAACCTAATTTAATCAAATGAGAGTCAATCACATTCAAACAAAACTTTTCTAATCAAATGAAAGTCAAATGCATTCTTCAAAGCTAATTAAAACAAATGAAAGTCAAACACATTCAAACAAAGCTTTTTGAATCAAATGAAAGTCAAATGCATACTTCAAAGGTAATTGATCCAAATGAAAGTCAAATACATTCAAACAATGCTTTTTAAATCAAATGAAAGTCAAATGCATTATTCAAAGCTAATTGAATATAATGAAAGTCAAACACATTCAAACAAAGCTTTTTGAATCAAATGAAATTAAAATGCATTCTTTGTAGCTAATTGAATAAAATGAAAGTCATACAAATTCAAACAAAGTTTTTTGAACCAAATGAAAGTCAAATGCATTCTTCAAAGCTAATTGAAAATAATGAAAGTCAAAAACATTCAAACAAACCTTCTTGAATCAAATGAAAGTCAAATGCATTCTTAAAAGCTAATTAAATCGAATGAAAGTCAAACACATTCACACAAAGCTTAATGAATCAAATAAAAGTCAAATGCATTCTTCAAAGCTAATTGATCCAAATGAAAGTCAAACACATTCAAACAAAGCTTTTTGAATCAAATGAAAGTCAAATGCATTCTTCAAAGCTAATTGATCCAAATGAAAGTCAAACACATTCAAACAAAACTTTTTGAATCAAATGAAAGTCAAATGCATTCTTCAAAGGTAATTGAATCAAATGAAAGTCAATTGCATTCTTCAAAGCTAATTGAAACTAATGAAAGTCAAACGCATTCATACAAAGATTTTTGAATAAAATGAAATTCAAATGCATTCTTCAAAGCTAATTGAATCAAATGAAAGTCAAACACATTCAAACAAACCTTTTTGAATCAAATGAAAGTCAAATGCATTCTTAAAAGCTAATTGAATCGAATGAAAGTCAAACACATTCAAAACAAAGCTTAATGAATCAAATGAAAGTCAAAATCATTCTTCAAAGCTATATGAATAGAATTAAAGTCAAACACATTCAAACAAAGCTTTTTGAATCAAATGAAAGTCAATGCATTCTTCAAAGCTAATTGATCCAAATGAAAGTCAAACACATTCAAACAAAGCTTTTTAAATCAAATGAAAGTCTAATGCATTCTTCAAAGCTAATTGAATATAATGAAAGTCAAACACATTCAAACAAAGCTTTTTGAATCAAATGAAATTAAAATGCATTCTTTAAAGCTAATTGAATAAAATGAAAGTCAAACACATTCAAACAAAGTTTTTTGAACCAAATGAAAGTCAAATGCATTCTTCAAAGCTAATTGAAACTAATGAAAGTCAAACACATTCAAACAAACCTTTTTGAAATAAATGAAAGTCAAATGCATTCTTAAAAGCTAATTAGATCGAATGAAAATCAAACACATTCAAACAAAGCTTTTTGAGTCAAATGAAAGTAAAATGCATTCTTCAAAGCTAATTTAATCAAATGAAAGTCAATCACATTCAAACAAAACTTTTCTAATCAAATGAAAGTCAAATGCATTCTTCAAAGCTAATTAAAACAAATGAAAGTCAAACACATTCAAACAAAGCTTTTTAAATCAAATGAAAGTCAAATGCATTCTTAAAGGTAATTGATCCAAATGAAAGTCAAATACATTCAAACAAAGCTTTTTAAATCAAATGAAAGTCAAATGCATTCTTAAAAGCTAATTAGATCGAATGAAAATCAAACACATTCAAACAAAGCTTTTTGAGTCAAATGAAAGTAAAATGCATTCTTCAAACCTAATTTAATCAAATGAGAGTCAATCACATTCAAACAAAACTTTTCTAATCAAATGAAAGTCAAATGCATTCTTCAAAGCTAATTAAAACAAATGAAAGTCAAACACATTCAAACAAAGCTTTTTGAATCAAATGAAAGTCAAATGCATACTTCAAAGGTAATTGATCCAAATGAAAGTCAAATACATTCAAACAATGCTTTTTAAATCAAATGAAAGTCAAATGCATTATTCAAAGCTAATTGAATATAATGAAAGTCAAACACATTCAAACAAAGCTTTTTGAATCAAATGAAATTAAAATGCATTCTTTGTAGCTAATTGAATAAAATGAAAGTCATACAAATTCAAACAAAGTTTTTTGAACAAATGAAAGTCAAATGCATTCTTCAAAGCTAATTGAAAATAATGAAAGTCAAAAACATTCAAACAAACCTTCTTGAATCAAATGAAAGTCAAATGCATTCTTAAAAGCTAATTAAATCGAATGAAAGTCAAACACATTCACACAAAGCTTAATGAATCAAAAAAAAGTCAAATGCATTCTTCAAAGCTAATTGATCCAAATGAAAGTCAAACACATTCAAACAAAGCTTTTTGAATCAAATGAAAGTCAAATGCATTCTTCAAAGCTAATTGATCCAAATGAAAGTCAAACACATTCAAACAAAGCTTTTTAAATCAAATGAAAGTCTAATGCATTCTTCAAAGCTAATTGAATATAATGAAAGTCAAACACATTCAAACAAAGCTTTTTGAATCAAATGAAATTAAAATGCATTCTTTAAAGCTAATTGAATAAAAATAAAAGTCAAACACATTCAAACAAAGTTTTTTGAACCAAATGAAAGTCAAATGCATTCTTCAAAGCTAATTGAAACTAATGAAAGTCAAACACATTCAAACAAACCTTTTTGAAATAAATGAAAGTCAAATGCATTCTTAAAAGCTAATTAGATCGAATGAAAATCAAACACATTCAAACAAAGCTTTTTGAGTCAAATGAAAGTAAAATGCATTCTTCGAAGCTAATTTAATCAAATGAAAGTCAATCACATTCAAACAAAACTTTTCTAATCAAATGAAAGTCAAATGCATTCTTCAAAGCTAATTGAAACAAATGAAAGTCAAACACATTCAAACAAAGCTTTTTGAATCAAATAAAAGTCAAATGCATTCTTAAAAGGTAATTGATCCAAATGAAAGTCAAACACATTCAAACAAACCTTTTTTGAAATCAAATGAAAGTCAAATGCATTCTTCAAAGCTAATTGATCCAAATGAAAGTCAAACACATTCAAACAAAACTTTTTGAATCAAATGAAAGTCAAATGCATTCTTCAAAGGTAATTGAATCAAATGAAAGTCAATTGCATTCTTCAAAGCTAATTGAAACTAATGAAAGTCAAACGCATTCATACAAAGCTTTTTGAATAAAATGAAATTCAAATGCATTCTTCAAAGCTAATTGAATCAAATGAAAGTCAAACACATTCAAACAAACCTTTTTGAATCAAATGAAAGTCAAATGCATTCTTAAAAGCTAATTGAATCGAATGAAAGTCAAACACATTCAAAACAAAGCTTAATGAATCAAATGAAAGTCAAAATCATTCTTCAAAGCTATATGAATAGAATTAAAGTCAAACACATTCAAACAAAGCTTTTTGAATCAAATGAAAGTCAATGCATTCTTCAAAGCTAATTGATCCAAATGAAAGTCAAACACATTCAAACAAAGCTTTTTAAATCAAATGAAAGTCTAATGCATTCTTCAAAGCTAATTGAATATAATGAAAGTCAAACACATTCAAACAAAGCTTTTTGAATCAAATGAAATTAAAATGCATTCTTTAAAGCTAATTGAATAAAATGAAAGTCAAACACATTCAAACAAAGTTTTTTGAACCAAATGAAAGTCAAATGCATTCTTCAAAGCTAATTGAAACTAATGAAAGTCAAACACATTCAAACAAACCTTTTTGAAATAAATGAAAGTCAAATGCATTCTTAAAAGCTAATTAGATCGAATGAAAATCAAACACATTCAAACAAAGCTTTTTGAGTCAAATGAAAGTAAAATGCATTCTTCGAAGCTAATTTAATCAAATGAAAGTCAATCACATTCAAACAAAACTTTTCTAATCAAATGAAAGTCAAATGCATTCTTCAAAGCTAATTGAAACAAATGAAAGTCAAACACATTCAAACAAAGCTTTTTGAATCAAATAAAAGTCAAATGCATTCTTAAAAGGTAATTGATCCAAATGAAAGTCAAACACATTCAAACAAACCTTTTTGAAATAAATGAAAGTCAAATGCATTCTTAAAAGCTAATTAGATCGAATGAAAATCAAACACATTCAAACAAAGCTTTTTGAGTCAAATGAAAGTAAAATGCATTCTTCAAACCTAATTTAATCAAATGAGAGTCAATCACATTCAAACAAAACTTTTCTAATCAAATGAAAGTCAAATGCATTCTTCAAAGCTAATTAAAACAAATGAAAGTCAAACACATTCAAACAAAGCTTTTTGAATCAAATGAAAGTCAAATGCATACTTCAAAGGTAATTGATCCAAATGAAAGTCAAATACATTCAAACAATGCTTTTTAAATCAAATGAAAGTCAAATGCATTATTCAAAGCTAATTGAATATAATGAAAGTCAAACACATTCAAACAAAGCTTTTTGAATCAAATGAAATTAAAATGCATTCTTTGTAGCTAATTGAATAAAATGAAAGTCATACAAATTCAAACAAAGTTTTTTGAACCAAATGAAAGTCAAATGCATTCTTCAAAGCTAATTGAAAATAATGAAAGTCAAAAACATTCAAACAAACCTTCTTGAATCAAATGAAAGTCAAATGCATTCTTAAAAGCTAATTAAATCGAATGAAAGTCAAACACATTCACACAAAGCTTAATGAATCAAATAAAAGTCAAATGCATTCTTCAAAGCTAATTGATCCAAATGAAAGTCAAACACATTCAAACAAAGCTTTTTGAATCAAATGAAAGTCAAATGCATTCTTCAAAGCTAATTGATCCAAATGAAAGTCAAACACATTCAAACAAAACTTTTTGAATCAAATGAAAGTCAAATGCATTCTTCAAAGGTAATTGAATCAAATGAAAGTCAATTGCATTCTTCAAAGCTAATTGAAACTAATGAAAGTCAAACGCATTCATACAAAGCTTTTTGAATAAAATGAAATTCAAATGCATTCTTCAAAGCTAATTGAATCAAATGAAAGTCAAACACATTCAAACAAACCTTTTTGAATCAAATGAAAGTCAAATGCATTCTTAAAAGCTAATTGAATCGAATGAAATTCAAACACATTCAAAACAAAGCTTAATGAATCAAATGAAAGTCAAAATCATTCTTCAAAGCTATATGAATAGAATTAAAGTCAAACACATTCAAACAAAGCTTTTTGAATCAAATGAAAGTCAATGCATTCTTCAAAGCTAATTGATCCAAATGAAAGTCAAACACATTCAAACAAAGCTTTTTTAAATCAAATGAAAGTCTAATGCATTCTTCAAAGCTAATTGAATATAATGAAAGTCAAACACATTCAAACAAAGCTTTTTGAATCAAATGAAATTAAAATGCATTCTTTAAAGCTAATTGAATAAAATGAAAGTCAAACACATTCAAACAAAGTTTTTTGAACCAAATGAAAGTCAAATGCATTCTTCAAAGCTAATTGAAACTAATGAAAGTCAAACACATTCAAACAAACCTTTTTGAAATAAATGAAAGTCAAATGCATTCTTAAAAGCTAATTAGATCGAATGAAAATCAAACACATTCAAACAAAGCTTTTTGAGTCAAATGAAAGTAAAATGCATTCTTCGAAGCTAATTTAATCAAATGAAAGTCAATCACATTCAAACAAAACTTTTCTAATCAAATGAAAGTCAAATGCATTCTTCAAAGCTAATTGAAACAAATGAAAGTCAAACACATTCAAACAAAGCTTTTTGAATCAAATGAAAGTCAAATGCATTCTTAAAAGGTAATTGATCCAAAATGAAAGTCAAACACATTCAAACAAACCTTTTTGAAATAAATGAAAGTCAAATGCATTCTTAAAAGCTAATTAGATCGAATGAAAATCAAACACATTCAAACAAAGCTTTTTGAGTCAAATGAAAGTAAAATGCATTCTTCAAACCTAATTTAATCAAATGAGAGTCAATCACATTCAAACAAAACTTTTCTAATCAAATGAAAGTCAAATGCATTCTTCAAAGCTAATTGAAACAAATGAAAGTCAAACACATTCAAACAAAGCTTTTTGAATCAAATGAAAGTCAATGCATTCTTCAAAGCTAATTGATCCAAATGAAAGTCAAATACATTCAAACAAAGCTTTTTAAATGAAATGAAAGTCAAATGCATTATTCAAAGCTAATTGAATATAATGAAAGTCAAACACATTCAAACAAAGCTTTTTGAATCAAATGAAATTAAAATGCATTCTTTATAGCTAATTGAATAAAATGAAAGTCATACACATTCAAACAAAGTTTTTTGAACAAATGAAAGTCAAATGCATTCTTCAAAGCTAATTGAAAATAATGAAAGTCAAAAACATTCAAACAAACCTTCTTGAATCAAATGAAAGTCAAATGCATTCTTAAAAGCTAATTAAATCGAATGAAAGTCAAACACATTCACACAAAGCTTAATGAATCAAATAAAAGTCAAATGCATTCTTCAAAGCTAATTGATCTAAATGAAAGTCAAACACATTCAAACAAAGCTTTTTGAATCAAATGAAAGTCAAATGCATTCTTCAAAGCTAATTGATCCAAATGAAAGTCAAACACATTCAAACAAAACTTTTTGAATCAAATGAAAGTCAAATGCATTCTTCAAAGGTAATTGAATCAAATGAATGTCAATTGCATTCTTCAAAGCTAATTGAAACTAATGAAAGTCAAACGCATTCATACAAAGCTTTTTGAATAAAATGAAATTCAAATGCATTCTTCAAAGCTAATTGAATCAAATGAAAGTCAAACACATTCAAACAAACCTTTTTGAATCAAATGAAAGTCAAATGCATTCTTAAAAGCTAATTGAATCGAATGAAAGTCAAACACATTCAAAACAAAGCTTAATGAATCAAATGAAAGTCAAAATCATTCTTCAAAGCTATATGAATAGAATTAAAGTCAAACACATTCAAACAAAGCTTTTTGAATCAAATGAAAGTCAATGCATTCTTCAAAGCTAATTGATCCAAATGAAAGTCAAACACATTCAAACAAAGCTTTTTAAATCAAATGAAAGTCTAATGCATTCTTCAAAGCTAATTGAATATAATGAAAGTCAAACACATTCAAACAAAGCTTTTTGAATCAAATGAAATTAAAATGCATTCTTTAAAGCTAATTGAATAAAATGAAAGTCAAACACATTCAAACAAAGTTTTTTGAACCAAATGAAAGTCAAATGCATTCTTCAAAGCTAATTGAAACTAATGAAAGTCAAACACATTCAAACAAACCTTTTTGAAATAAATGAAAGTCAAATGCATTCTTAAAAGCTAATTAGATCGAATGAAAATCAAACACATTCAAACAAAGCTTTTTGAGTCAAATGAAAGTAAAATGCATTCTTCGAAGCTAATTTAATCAAATGAAAGTCAATCACATTCAAACAAAACTTTTCTAATCAAATGAAAGTCAAATGCATTCTTCAAAGCTAATTGAAACAAATGAAAGTCAAAACACATTCAAACAAAGCTTTTTGAATCAAATGAAAGTCAAATGCATTCTTAAAAGGTAATTGATCAAAATGAAAGTCAAACACATTCAAACAAACCTTTTTGAAATAAATGAAAGTCAAATGCATTCTTAAAAGCTAATTAGATCGAATGAAAATCAAACACATTCAAACAAAGCTTTTTGAGTCAAATGAAAGTAAAATGCATTCTTCAAACCTAAATTTAATCAAATGAGAGTCAATCACATTCAAACAAAACTTTTCTAATCAAATGAAAGTCAAATGCATTCTTCAAAGCTAATTAAAACAAATGAAAGTCAAACACATTCAAACAAAGCTTTTTGAATCAAATGAAAGTCAAATGCATACTTCAAAGGTAATTGATCCAAATGAAAGTCAAATACATTCAAACAATGCTTTTTAAATCAAATGAAAGTCAAATGCATTATTCAAAGCTAATTGAATATAATGAAAGTCAAACACATTCAAACAAAGCTTTTTGAATCAAATGAAATTAAAATGCATTCTTTGTAGCTAATTGAATAAAATGAAAGTCATACAAATTCAAACAAAGTTTTTTGAACCAAATGAAAGTCAAATGCATTCTTCAAAGCTAATTGAAAATAATGAAAGTCAAAAAACATTCAAACAAACCTTCTTGAATCAAATGAAAGTCAAATGCATTCTTAAAAGCTAATTAATCGAATGAAAGTCAAACACATTCACACAAAGCTTAATGAATCAAATAAAAGTCAAATGCATTCTTCAAAGCTAATTGATCCAAATGAAAGTCAAACACATTCAAACAAAGCTTTTTGAATCAAATGAAAGTCAAATGCATTTCTTCAAAGCTAATTAGATCCGAAATGAAAAGTCAAACACATTCAAACAACAAGCTTTTTGAAGTCAAATGAAAGTCAAATGCATTCTTCAGAAGCTAATTTAATCAAATGAAAGTCAATCACATTCAAACAAAAAACTTTTCTAATCAAATGAAAGTCAAATGCATTCTTTCAAAGCTAATTGAAACAAATGAAAGTCAAACACATTCAAACAAAGCTTTTTGAATCAAATGAAAGTCAAATGCATTCTTAAAAGGTAATTGATCCAAATGAAAGTCAAACACATTCAAACAAACCTTTTTGAAATAAATGAAAGTCAAATGCATTCTTAAAAGCTAATTAGATCGAATGAAAATCAAACACATTCAAACAAAGCTTTTTGAGTCAAATGAAAGTAAAATGCATTCTTCAAACCTAATTTAATCAAATGAGAGTCAATCACATTCAAACAAAACTTTTCTAATCAAATGAAAGTCAAATGCATTCTTCAAAGCTAATTAAACAAATGAAAGTCAAACACATTCAAACAAAGCTTTTTTAATTCAAATGAAAGTCAAATGCATACTTCAAAGGTAATTGATCCAAATGAAAGTCAAAATACATTCAAACAATGCTTTTTAAATCAAATGAAAGTCAAATGCATTATTCAAAGCTAATTGAATATAATGAAAGTCAAACACATTCAAACAAAGCTTTTTGAATCAAATGAAATTAAAATGCATTCTTTGTAGCTAATTGAATAAAATGAAAGTCATACAAATTCAAACAAAGTTTTTTGAACCAAATGAAAGTCAAATGCATTCTTCAAAGCTAATTGAAAATAATGAAAGTCAAAAACATTCAAACAAACCTTCTTGAATCAAATGAAAGTCAAATGCATTCTTAAAAGCTAATTAAATCGAATGAAAGTCAAACACATTCACACAAAGCTTAATGAATCAAATAAAAGTCAAATGCATTCTTCAAAGCTAATTGATCCAAATGAAAGTCAAAAACACATTCAAACAAAGCTTTTTGAATCAAATGAAAGTCAAATGCATTCTTCAAAGCTAATTGATCCAAATGAAAGTCAAACACATTCAAACAAAACTTTTTGAATCAAATGAAAGTCAAATGCATTCTTCAAAGGTAATTGAATCAAATGAAAGTCAATTGCATTCTTCAAAGCTAATTGAAACTAATGAAAGTCAAACGCATTCATACAAAGCTTTTTGAATAAAATGAAATTCAAATGCATTCTTCAAAGCTAATTGAATCAAATGAAAGTCAAACACATTCAAACAAACCTTTTTGAATCAAATGAAAGTCAAATGCATTCTTAAAAGCTAATTGAATCGAATGAAATTCAAACACATTCAAAACAAAAGCTTAATAATAAAATGAAAGTCAAAATCATTCTTCAAAGCTATATGAATAGAATTAAAGTCAAACACATTCAAACAAAGCTTTTTGAATCAAATGAAAGTCAATGCATTCTTCAAAGCTAATTGATCCAAATGAAAGTCAAACACATTCAAACAAAGCTTTTTAAATCAAATGAAAGTCTAATGCATTCTTCAAAGCTAATTGAATATAATGAAAGTCAAACACATTCAAACAAAGCTTTTTGAATCAAATGAAATTAAAATGCATTCTTTAAAGCTAATTGAATAAAATGAAAGTCAAACACATTCAAACAAAGTTTTTTGAACCAAATGAAAGTCAAATGCATTCTTCAAAGCTAATTGAAACTAATGAAAGTCAAAACACATTCAAACAAACCTTTTTGAAATAAATGAAAAGTCAAATGCATTCTTTAAAAGCTAATTAGATCGAATGAAAATCAAACACATTCAAACAAAGCTTTTTGAGTCAAATGAAAGTAAAATGCATTCTTCGAAGCTAATTTAATCAAATGAAAGTCAATCACATTCAAACAAAACTTTTTCTAATCAAATGAAAGTCAAATGCATTCTTCAAAGCTAATTGAAACAAATGAAAGTCAAACACATTCAAACAAAGCTTTTTGAATCAAATAAAAGTCAAATGCATTCTTAAAAGGTAATTGATCCAAATGAAAGTCAAACACATTCAAACAACCTTTTTGAAATAAATGAAAGTCAAATGCATTCTTAAAAGCTAATTAGATCGAATGAAAATCAAACACATTCAAACAAAGCTTTTTGAGTCAAATGAAAGTAAAATGCATTCTTCAAACCTAATTTAATCAAATGAGAGTCAATCACATTCAAACAAAACTTTTCTAATCAAATGAAAGTCAAATGCATTCTTCAAAGCTAATTAAAACAAATGAAAGTCAAACACATTCAAACAAAGCTTTTTAATCAAATGAAAGTCAAATGCATACTTCAAAGGTAATTGATCCAAATGAAAGTAAAATACATTCAAACAATGCTTTTTAAATCAAATGAAAGTCAAATGCATTATTCAAAGCTAATTGAATATAATGAAAGTCAAACACATTCAAACAAAGCTTTTTTGAATCAAATGAAATTAAAATGCATTCTTTGTAGCTAATTGAATAAAATGAAAGTCATACAAATACAAACAAAGTTTTTTGAACCAAATGAAAGTCAAATGCATTCTTCAAAGCTAATTGAAAATAATGAAAGTCAAAAACATTCAAACAAACCTTCTTGAATCAAATGAAAGTCAAATGCATTCTTAAAAGCTAATTAAATCGAATGAAAGTCAAACACATTCACACAAAGCTTAATGAATCAAATAAAAGTCAAATGCATTCTTCAAAGCTAATTGATCCAAATGAAAGTCAAACACATTCAAACAAAGCTTTTTGAATCAAATGAAAGTCAAATGCATTCTTCAAAGCTAATTGATCCAAATGAAAGTCAAACACATTCAAACAAAACTTTTTGAATCAAATGAAAGTCAAATGCATTCTTCAAAGGTAATTGAATCAAATGAAAGTCAATTGCATTCTTCAAAGCTAATTGAAACTAATGAAAGTCAAACGCATTCATACAAAGCTTTTTGAATAAAATGAAATTCAAATGCATTCTTCAAAAGCTAATTGAATCAAATGAAAGTCAAAACACATTCAAAACAAACCTTTTTGAATCAAATGAAAGTCAAATGCATTCTTAAAAGCTAATTGAATCGAATGAAATTCAAACACATTCAAAACAAAGCTTAATGAATAAAAATGAAAGTCAAAATCATTCTTCAAAGCTATATGAATAGAATTAAAAGTCAAACACATTCAAACAAAGCTTTTTGAATCAAAATGAAAGTCAATGCATTCTTCAAAGCTAATTGATCCAAATGAAAGTCAAAACACATTCAAACAAAGCTTTTTAAATCAAATGAAAGTCTAATGCATTTTTCAAAAGCTAATTGAATATAATGAAAGTCAAACCACATTCAAACAAAGCTTTTTGAATCAAATGAAATTAAAATGCATTCTTTAAAGCTAATTGAATTAAAATGAAAGTCAAACACATTCAAACAAAGTTTTTTGAACCAAATGAAAGTCAAATGCATTCTTCAAAGCTAATTGAAACTAATGAAAGTCAAACATTCAACAAACCTTTTTGAATAAATGAAAGTCAAATGCATTCTTAAAAGCTAATTAGATCGAATGAAAATCAAACACATTCAAACAAAGCTTTTGAGTCAAATGAAAGTAAAATGCATTCTTCAAAGCTAATTTAATCAAAATGAAAGTCAATCACATTCAAACAAACTTTTCTAATCAAATGAAAGTCAAATGCATTCTTCAAAGCTAATTGAAACAAATGAAAGTCAAACACATTCAAACAAAGCTTTTTGAATCAAATAAAAGTCAAATGCATTCTTCAAAGCTAATTGATCCAAATGAAAGTCAAAACACATTCAAACAAAACTTTTTGAATCAAATGAAAGTCAAATGCATTCTTCAAAGGTAATTGAATCAAATGAAAGTCAATTGCATTCTTCAAAGCTAATTGAAACTAATGAAAGTCAAACGCATTCATACAAAGGCTTTTGAATAAAATGAAATTCAAATGCATTCTTCAAAGCTAATTGAATCAAATGAAAGTCAAACACATTTCAAACAAACCTTTTTGAATCAAATGAAAGTCAAATGCATTCTTAAAAGCTAATTGAATCGAATGAAAGTCAAACACATTCAAAACAAAGCTTAATGAATAAAATGAAAGTCAAAATCATTCTTCAAAGCTATATGAATAGAATTAAAGTCAAACACATTCAAACAAAGCTTTTTGAATCAAATGAAAGTCAATGCATTCTTCAAAGCTAAATTGATCCAAATGAAAGTCAAACACATTCAAACAAAGCTTTTTAAATCAAATGAAAAGTCTAATGCATTCTTCAAAGCTAATTGAATATAATGAAAGTCAAACACATTCAAACAAAGCTTTTTGAATCAAATGAAATTAAAATGCATTTCTTTAAAGCTAATTGAATAAAATGAAAGTCAAACACATTCAAACAAAGTTTTTTGAACCAAAATGAAAGTCAAATGGCATTCTTCAAAAGCTAATTGAAACTAATGAAAGTCAAACACATTCAAACAAACCTTTTTGAAATAAATGAAAGTCAAATGCATTCTTAAAAGCTAATTAGATCGAATGAAAATCAAACACATTCAAACAAAGCTTTTTGAGTCAAATGAAAGTAAAATGCATTCTTCGAAGCTAATTTAATCAAATGAAAGTCAATCACATTCAAACAAAACTTTTCTAATCAAATGAAAGTCAAATGCATTCTTCAAAGCTAATTGAAACAAATGAAAGTCAAACACATTCAAACAAAGCTTTTGAATAAATGAAAGTCAAATGCATTCTTAAAAGCTAATTAGATCGAATGAAAATCAAACACATTCAAACAAAGCTTTTTGAGTCAAATGAAAGTAAAATGCATTCTTCAAACCTAATTTAATCAAATGAAGAATCAAATGAAAGTCAAATGCATTCTTCAAAGCTAATTAAAACAAATGAAAGTCAAACACATTCAAACAAAGCTTTTTGAATCAAATGAAAGTCAAATGCATTCTTCAAAGCTAATTGATCCAAATGAAAGTCAAACACATTCAAACAAAGCTTTTTAAATCAAATGAAAGTCAAATGCATTCTTCAAAGCTAATTGAATATAATGAAAGTCAAACACATTCAAACAAAGCTTTTTGAATCAAATGAAATTAAAATGCATTCTTTAAAGCTAATTGAATAAAATGAAAGTCAAACACATTCAAACAAAGTTTTTTGAACCAAATGAAAGTCAAATGCCTTCAAAGCTAATTGAAACTAATGAAAGTCAAACACATTCAAACAAACCTTTTTGAAATAAATGAAAGTCAAATGCATTCTTAAAAGCTAATTAGATCGAATGAAAATCAAACACATTCAAACAAAGCTTTTTGATCAAATGAAAGTAAAATGCATTCTTCAAACCTAATTTAATCAAATGAAGTCAATCACATTCAAACAAAACTTTTCTAATCAAATGAAAGTCAAATGCATTCTTCAAAGCTAATTAAAACAAATGAAAGTCAAACACATTCAAACAAAGCTTTTTGAATAAAATGAAAGTCAAATGCATTCTTCAAAGGTAATTGATCCAAATGAAAGTCAAAACATTCAAACAAGCTTTTTGAAATAAATGAAAGTCAAATGCATTCTTTAAAAGCTAATTAGATCGAATGAAAATCAAACACATTCAAACAAAGCTTTTTGAGTCAAATGAAAGTAAAATGCATTCTTCAAACCTAATTTAATCAAATGAAGTCAATCACATTCAAACAAACTTTTCTAATCAAATGAAAGTCAAATGCATTCTTCAAAGCTAATTAAAACAAATGAAAGTCAAACACATTCAAACAAAGCTTTTTGAATCAAATGAAAGTCAAATGCATACTTCAAAGGTAATTGATCCAAATGAAAGTAAAATACATTCAAACAATGCTTTTTAAATCAAATGAAAGTCAAATGCATTATTCAAAGCTAATTGAATATAATGAAAGTCAAACACATTCAAACAAAGCTTTTTGAATCAAATGAAATTAAAATGCATTCTTTTGTAGCTAATTGAATAAAATGAAAGTCAAACAAATCAAACAAAGTTTTTTGAACCAAATGAAAGTCAAATGCATTCTTCAAAGCTAATTGAAAAAATAATGAAAGTCAAAAAACATTCAAACAAACCTTTTGAATCAAATGAAAGTCAAATGCATTCTTAAAAGCTAATTAGATCGAATGAAAATCAAACACATTCAAACAAAGCTTTTTGAGTCAAATGAAAGTAAAATGCATTCTTCGAAGCTAATTTAATCAAATGAAAGACATTCAAACAAAACTTTTCTAATCAAATGAAAGTCAAATGCATTCTTCAAAGCTAATTGAAACAAATGAAAGTCAAACACATTCAAACAAAGCTTTTTGAATCAAATAAAAGTCAAATGCATTCTTAAAAGGTAATTGATCCAAATGAAAGTCAAAAACATTCAAACAAACCTTTTGAAATAAATGAAAGTCAAATGCATTCTTAAAAGCTAATTAGATCGAATGAAAATCAAACACATTCAAACAAAGCTTTTTGAGTCAAATGAAAAGTAAAATGCATTCTTCAAACTAATTTAATCAAATGAAGTCAATCACATTCAAACAAAACTTTTCTAATCAAATGAAAGTCAAATGCATTCTTCAAAGCTAATTAAAACAAATGAAAGTCAAACACATTCAAACAAAGCTTTTTGAATCAAATGAAAGTCAAATGCATACTTCAAAGGTAATTGATCCAAATGAAAGTCAAATACATTCAAACAATGCTTTTTAAATCAAATGAAAGTCAAATGCATTATTCAAAGCTAATTGAATATAATGAAAGTCAAACACATTCAAACAAAGCTTTTTGAATCAAATGAAATTAAAATGCATTCTTTGTAGCTAATTGAATAAAATGAAAGTCATACAAATCAAACAAAGTTTTTTGAACCAAATGAAAGTCAAATGCATTCTTCAAAGCTAATTGAAAAATGAAAGTCAAAAAACATTCAAACAAACCTTCTTGAATCAAATGAAAGTCAAATGCATTCTTAAAAGCTAATTAAATCGAA
>NW_018743400.1:0-111003 GCF_001683475.1 Chenopodium quinoa | reverse complement strand
GAAAGTCAAATATATTCAATGAAGCTAATTGAATCAAATGAAAGTCAAACACATTCAAACAAAGCTATTTGAATCAAATGAAAAGTCAAACACATTCAAACAAAGCTATTTTAATCAAATGAAAGTCAAATACATTCTACAAAGCTAATTGAATCAAATGAAAGTCAAACACATTCAAACAAAGCTATTGAATCAAATGAAAGTCAAATATATTCAATGAAGCTAATTGAATCAAATGAAAGTCAAACACATTCAAACAAAGCTATTTGAATCAAATGAAAGTCAAATTCAAACAAAGCTCAAATGAAAGTCAAATACATTCACAAAGCTAATTGAATAATGAATCAAACACATTCAAACAAAGCTATTTGAATCAAATGAAAGTCAAATACATTACAAAGCTAATTGAATCAAATGAAAGTCAAAACACATTCAAACAAAGCTATTTGAATCAAATGAAAGTCAAATACATTCACAAAGCTATTCAAAAAGTCAATTCAAACAAAGCTATTTGAATCAAATGAAAGTCAAACACATTCAAACAAAGCTATTTGAATGAAATAAAGTCAAATACATTCAAACAAAAGCTATTTGAATCAAATGAGAGTCATATACATTCTACAAAGCTAATTGAATAATATGAAAGTCAAACACATTCAAACAAAGCCTTTTAAATCAAATGAATGTCAAACACATTAAAAAAAAAGCTTTTAATTTAAATGAAAGTCAAACACATTCAAACAAAGCTATATAAATCAAATGAAAGTGAAATGCATTCTACAAAGCAAATTGAATCAAATGAAATTCAAACACATTCAAACAAAGCTATTTGAATCAAATGAAAGTCGAATTCATTGTACAAAGCTAATTGAATAAAATGAAAGTCAAACACATTCAAACAAAGCTATTTGAATAAAATGAAAGTCAAATACATTCTACAAAGCTAGTTGAATTAAATGAAAGTCAAACACATTCAAACAAAGCTAAATGAATCAAATAAAGTTAAACACATTCAAACAAAGCTAATTGAATCATATGAAAGTCAAACACATTCAAACACAAAGCTATTTGAATCAAATGAGAGTCAAATACATTCAAACAAAGCAAATTAAATCAAATAAAAGTCAAATACATTCTACAAAGCTAATTGAATCAAATGAAAGTCAAACACATTTAAACAAAGCTATTGGAATCAAACTAAAGTCAAATACATTCTACAAAGCTAATTGAATCAAATGAATGTTAAACACATTCAAACAAAGCTATTTGAATCAAATGAGAGTCAAATACATTCAAACAAAGCTAATTAAATCGAATAAAAGTGAAATACATTCTACAAAGTTAATTAAATCAAATGAAAGTCAAACACATTCAAACAAAGCTAATTGAATCAAATGAAAGTCAAATATATTCAATGAAGCTAATTGAATCAAATGAAAGTCAAACACATTGAAACAAAGCTATTTGAATCAAATGAAAGTCAAACACATTCAAACAAAGCTATTTTAATCAAAATAAAAGTCAAATACATTCTACAAAGCTGATTGAATCAAATGAAAGTCAATCACATTCAAACAAAGCTATTTTAATCAAATGAAAGTCAAATACATTCTACAAAGCTAATTGAATCAAATGAAAGTCAAACACATTCAAACAAATGCTATTTGAATCAAATGAAAGTCAAATACATTCTACAAAGCTAATTGAATCAAATGAAAGTTAAACACATTCAAACAAAGCTATTTGAATCAAATGAAAGTCAAATACATTCTACAAAGCTAATTGAATCAAATGAAAGTCAAACACATCAAACAAAGCATTTGAATCAAATGAAAGTCAAATACACTACAAAGCTAATTGAATCAAATGAAAGTCAAACACATTCAAACAAAGCTATTTGAATCAAATGAAAGTCAAATACATTCAACAAAGCTAATTGAATCAAATGATAGTTAAACACATTCAAACAAAGCTATTTGAATGAAATAAAAGTCATATACATTCTACAAAGCTAATTGAATCAAATGAAAGTCAAACATATTCAAACAAAGCTATTTGAATCAAATGAGAGTCATATACATTCTACAAAGCAAATTGAATCAAATGAAATTCAAACACATTCAAACAAAGCTATTTGAATAAAATGAAAGTCAAATTCATTGTACAAAGCTAATTGAATAAAATGAAAGTCAAACACATTCAAACAAAGCTATTTGAATCAAATGAAAGTCAAATACATTCTACAAAGCTAATTGAATTAAAAGAAAGTCAAACACATTCAAACAAAGCTAAATGAATCAAATAAAGTTAAACACATTCAAACAAAGCTAATTAAATCAAATGAAAGTCAAACACATTCAAACAAAGCTAATTGAATCAAATGAAAGTCAAATATATTCAATGAAGCTAATTGAATCAAATGAAAGTTAAACACATTGAAACAAAGCTATTTGAATCAAATGAAAGTCAAACACATTCAAACAAAGCTATTTTAATCAAATGAAAGTCAAATACATTCTACAAAGCTGATTGAATCAAATGAAAGTCAATCACATTCAAACAAAGCTATTTGAATCAAATGAAAGTCAAATACATTCTACAAAGCTAATTGAATCAAATGAAAGTCAAACACATTCAAACAAAGCTATTTGAATCAAATGAAAGTCAAATACATTCTACAAAGCTAATTGAATCAAATGAAAGTTAAACACATTCAAACAAAGCTATTTGAATCAAAAGAAAGTCAAATACATTCTACAAAGCTAATTGAATCAAATGAAAGTCAAACACATTCAAACAAAGCTATTTGAATCAAATGAAAGTCAAATACATTCTACAAAGCTAATTGAATCAAATATAAGTCAAACACATTCAAACAAAGCTATTTGAATCAAATGAAAGTCAAATACATTCAACAAAGCTAATTGAATCAAATGATAGTTAAACACATTCAAACAAAGCTATTTGAATGAAATAAAAGTCATATACATTCTACAAAGCTAATTGAATCAAATGAAAGTCAAACATATTCAAACAAAGCTATTTGAATCAAATGAGAGTCATATACATTCTACAAAGCAAATTGAATCAAATGAAATTCAAACACATTCAAACAAAGCTATTTGAATAAAATGAAAGTCAAATTCATTGTACAAAGCTAATTGAATAAAATGAAAGTCAAACACATTCAAACAAAGCTATTTGAATCAAATGAAAGTCAAATACATTCTACAAAGCTAATTGAATTAAAAGAAAGTCAAACACATTCAAACAAAGCTAAATGAATCAAATAAAGTTAAACACATTCAAACAAAGCTAATTGAATCATATGAAATTCAAACACATTCAAACAAAGCTAATTGAATCAAATGAAAGTCAAACACATTCAAACAAAGCTATTTGAATCAAATGAGAGTCAAATACATTCAAACAAAGCTAATTAAATCAAATAAAAGTCAAATACAGTCAAACAAAGCAAATTAAATCAAATAAAAGTCAAATACATTCTACAAAGCTAATTGAATCAAATGAAAGTCAAACACATTTAAACAAAGCTATTGGAATCAAATAAAAGTCAAATACATTCTACAAAGCTAATTGAATCAAATGAATGTCAAACACATTCAAACAAAGCTATTTGAATCAAATGAGAGTCAAATACATTCAAACAAAGCTAATTAAATCAAATAATTGAATAAAATGAAAGTCTAACACATTCAAACAAAGCTAATTGAATAAAATGAAAGTCTAACACATTCAAACAAAGCTATTTGAATCAAATGAAAGTCAAATACATTCTACAAAGCTAATTGAATCAAATGATAGTTAAACACATTCAAACAAAGCTATTTGAATGAAATAAAAGTCATATACATTCTACAAAGCTAATTGAATCAAATGAAAGTCAAACATATTCAAACAAAGCTATTTGAATCAAATGAGAGTCATATACATTCTACAAAGCAAATTGAATCAAATGAAATTCAAACACATTCAAACAAAGCTATTTGAATAAAATGAAAGTCAAATTCATTGTACAAAGCTAATTGAATAAAATGAAAGTCAAACACATTCAAACAAAGCTATTTGAATCAAATGAAAGTCAAATACATTCTACAAAGCTAATTGAATTAAAAGAAAGTCAAACACATTCAAACAAAGCTAAATGAATCAAATAAAGTTAAACACATTCAAACAAAGCTAATTAAATCAAATGAAAGTCAAACACATTCAAACAAAGCTAATTGAATCAAATGAAAGTCAAATATATTCAATGAAGCTAATTGAATCAAATAAAAGTTAAACACATTGAAACAAAGCTATTTGAATCAAATGAAAGTCAAACACATTCAAACAAAGCTATTTTAATCAAATGAAAGTCAAATACATTCTACAAAGCTGATTGAATCAAATGAAAGTCAATCACATTCAAACAAAGCTATTTGAATCAAATGAAAGTCAAATACATTCTACAAAGCTAATTGAATCAAATGAAAGTCAAACACATTCAAACAAAGCTATTTGAATCAAATGAAAGTCAAATACATTCTACAAAGCTAATTGAATCAAATGAAAGTTAAACACATTCAAACAAAGCTATTTGAATCAAAAGAAAGTCAAATACATTCTACAAAGCTAATTGAATCAAATGAAAGTCAAACACATTCAAACAAAGCTATTTGAATCAAATGAAAGTCAAATACATTCTACAAAGCTAATTGAATCAAATATAAGTCAAACACATTCAAACAAAGCTATTTGAATCAAATGAAAGTCAAATACATTCAACAAAGCTAATTGAATCAAATGATAGTTAAACACATTCAAACAAAGCTATTTGAATGAAATAAAAGTCATATACATTCTACAAAGCTAATTGAATCAAATGAAAGTCAAACATATTCAAACAAAGCTATTTGAATCAAATGAGAGTCATATACATTCTACAAAGCAAATTGAATCAAATGAAATTCAAACACATTCAAACAAAGCTATTTGAATAAAATGAAAGTCAAATTCATTGTACAAAGCTAATTGAATAAAATGAAAGTCAAACACATTCAAACAAAGCTATTTGAATCAAATGAAAGTCAAATACATTCTACAAAGCTAATTGAATTAAAAGAAAGTCAAACACATTCAAACAAAGCTAAATGAATCAAATAAAGTTAAACACATTCAAACAAAGCTAATTGAATCATATGAAATTCAAACACATTCAAACAAAGCTAATTGAATCAAATGAAAGTCAAACACATTCAAACAAAGCTATTTGAATCAAATGAGAGTCAAATACATTCAAACAAAGCTAATTAAATCAAATAAAAGTCAAATACAGTCAAACAAAGCAAATTAAATCAAATAAAAGTCAAATACATTCTACAAAGCTAATTGAATCAAATGAAAGTCAAACACATTTAAACAAAGCTATTGGAATCAAATAAAAGTCAAATACATTCTACAAAGCTAATTGAATCAAATGAATGTCAAACACATTCAAACAAAGCTATTTGAATCAAATGAGAGTCAAATACATTCAAACAAAGCTAATTAAATCAAATAATTGAATAAAATGAAAGTCTAACACATTCAAACAAAGCTAATTGAATAAAATGAAAGTCTAACACATTCAAACAAAGCTATTTGAATCAAATGAAAGTCAAATACATTCTACAAAGCTAATTGAATCAAATGAAAGTCAAACACATTTAAACAAAGCTATTGGAATCAAATAAAAGTCAAACACATTCAAACAAAGCTAATTGAATCAAATGAAAGTCAAACACATTCAATCAAAGCTATTTGAATCAAATGAGAGTCAAATACATTCAAACAAAGCAAATTAAATCAAATAAAAGTCAGATACATTCTACAAAGCTAATTGAATAAAGTCTAACACATTCAATCAAATGAAAGTCTAACACATTCAAACAAAGCTAATTGAATAAAATGAAAGTCTAACACATTCAAACAAAGCTATTTGAATCAAATGAAAGTCAAATACATTCTACAAAGCTAATTGAATCAAATGAAAGTCAAACACATTTAAACAAAGCTATTTGAATCAAATAAAAGTCAAATACATTCTACAAAGCTAATTGAATCAAATGAATGTCAAACACATTCAAACAAAGCTATTTGAATCAAATGAGAGTCAAATACATTCAAACAAAGCTAATTAAATCAAATTAAAGTAAAATACATTCTACAAAGCTAATTGAATCAAATGAAAGTCAAACACATTCAAACAAAGCTAATTGAATCAAATGAGGGTCAAATGCATTCACACAAAGCTACTTAAATCAAATTAAAGTAAAATACATTCTACAAAGCTAATTGAATCAAATGAAAGTCAAACACATTCAAACAAAGCTAATTGAATCAAATGAGAGTCAAATGCATTCACACAAAGCTAATTAAATCAAATTAAAGTAAAATACATTCTACAAAGCTAATTGAATCAAATTAAAAGTCAAACACATTTAAACAAAGCTAATTGAGTCAAATGAGAGTCAAATGCATTAACACAAAGCTAATTAAATCAAATAAAAGTACAATACATTCTACAAAGCTAATTGAATCAAATTAAAAGTCAAACACATTTAAACAAAGCCTTTTAAATCAAATGAAAGTCAAACACATTCAAAAAAAGCTTTTTAATTTAAATTAAAATCAAACACATTCAAACAAAGCTATATAAATCAAATGAAAGTGAAATGCATTCTACAAAGCAAATTAAATCAAATGAAAGTCAAACACATTCAAACAAAGCTATTTGAATCAAATGAAAGTAAAATACATTCTACAAAGCTAATTGGATCAAATGAAAGTCAAACACATTCAAACAAAGCTATTTAAATCAAATGGAAGTCAAATACATTCTACAAAGCTGATTGAATTAAATGAAAGTCAATCACATTCCTACAAAGCTATTTGAATCAAATGAAAGTCAAATACGTTCTACAAAGCTAATTGTATAAAATGAAAGTCAAACACGTTCAAACAAAGTTATTTAAATCAAATGGAAGTGAAATGCATTCTACAAAGCTAATTGAATCAAATGAAAGTTAAACACATTCAAACAACGCTATTTGAATCAAATGAAAGTCAAATACATTCTACGAAGGTAATTGAATCAATGAAAGTCAAACACATTCATACAAAACTAATTGAATCAAATGAAAGTCAAACACATTCAAACAATGCCTTTTAAATCAAATGAAAGTCAAACACATTCAAAAAAAGCTTTTTAATTTAAATGAAAGTCAAACATATTCAAACAAAGCTGTATAAATCAAATGAAAGTGAAATGCATTCTACAAAGCAAATTGAATCAAATGAAAGTCAAACACATTCAAACAAAGCTATTTGAATCAAATGAAAGTCAAATACATTCTACAAAGCAAATTTAATCAAATGAAAGTGAAACACATTCAAACAAAGCTATTTGAATCAAATGAAAGTCAAATACATTCTACGAAGCTAATTGAATCAAATGAAAGTCAAACACATTCAAACAATGCCTTTTAAATCAAATGAAAGTTAAACACCTTCAAACAAATCTTTCAAATCAAATGAAAGTCAAATACATTCTACAAAGCTAATTGAATCAAATAAAAGTCAAATACATTCAAACAAAGCTAATTGAATCAAATGAAAGTCAAACACATTCAAACAAAGCTAATTGAATCAAATGAAAGATAAACACCTTCAAACGAATCTTTCGAATCAAATGAAAGTCAAATACATTCTACAAAGCTAATTGAATCAAATGAAAGTCAAACACATTCATACAAAGACTTTTAAATCAAATGAATGTCAAACATATTCAAAAAAAGCTTTTTTAATTTAAATGAAAGTCAAACACATTCAAACAAAGCTATATAAATCAAATGAAAGTGAAATATACAAAGCAAATTGAATCAAATGAAAGTCAAACACATTCAAACAAAGCTATTTGAATCAAATGAAAGTCAAATACATTCTACAAAGCTAATTGAATCAAGTGAAAGTCAAACACTTTCAAACAATGCTACTTGAATCAAATGAAAGTCAAATACATTCTACAAAGCTAATTGAATTAAATGAAAGTCAAACACATTCAAACAAAGCTATTTGAATCAAATGAAAGTCAAACACATTCAAACAAAGCTATTTGAATCAAATGAAAGTCAAATACAATCTACAAAGCTATTTGAATCAAATGAAAGTCAAACACATTCAAACAAAGCTATTTGAATCAAATGAAAGTCAAATACATTCTACAAAGCTAATTGAATCAAGTGAAATTCAAACACTTTCAAACAATGCTACTTGAATCAAATGAAAGTCAAATACATTCTACAAAGCTAATTGAATTAAATGAAAGTCAAACACATTCAAACAAAGCTAAATGAATCAAATAAAGTTAAACACATTCAAACAAAGCTAATTGAATCATATGAAAGTCAAACACATTCAAACAAAGCTAATTGAATCAAATGAAAGTCAAACACATTCAATCAAAGCTATTTGAATCAAATGAGAGTCAAATACATTCAAACAAAGCAAATTAAATCAAATAAAAGTCAAATACATACTACAAAGCTAATTGAATCAAATGAAAGTCAAATACATTTAAACAAAGCTATTGGAATCAAACTAAAGTCAAATACATTCTACAAAGCTAATTGAATCAAATGAATGTCAAACACATTCAAACAAAGCTATTTGAATCAAATGAGAGTCAAATACATTCAAACAAAGCTAATTAAATCAAATAAAAGTCAAATACATTCTACAAAGCTAATTAAATCAAATGAAAGTCAAACACATTCAAACAAAGCTAATTGAATCAAATGAAAGTCAAATATATTCAATGAAGCTAATTGATTCAAATGAATGTCAAACACATTGAAACAAAGCTATTTGAATCAAATGAAAGTCAAACACATTAAAACAAAGCTATTTTAATCAAATGAAAGTCAAATACATTCTACAAAGCTGATTGAATCAAATGAAAGTCAAACACATTCAAACAAAGCTATTTGAATCAAATGAAAGTCAAATACATTCTACAAAGCTAATTGAATCAAATGAAAGTTAAACACATTCAAACAAAGCTATTTGAATCAAATGAAAGTCAAATACATTCTACAAAGCTAATTGAATCAAATGAAAGTCAAACACATTCAAACAAAGCTATTTGAATCAAATGAAAGTCAAATACATTCTACAAAGCTAATTGAATCAAATGAAAGTCAAACACATTCAAACAAAGCTATTTGAATCAAATGAAAGTCAAATACATTCAACTAAGCCAATTGAATCAAATGATAGTTAAACACATTCAAACAAAGCTATTTGAATGAAATAAAAGTCATATACATTCTACAAAGCTAATTGAATCAAATGAAAGTCAAACATATTCAAACAAAGCTATTTGAATCAAATGGGAGTCATATACATTCTACAAACAAATTGAATCAAATGAAATTCAAACACATTCAAACAAAGCTATTTGAATAAAATGAAAGTCAAATTCATTGTACAAAGCTCATTGAATAAAATGAAAGTCAAACACATTCAAACAAAGCTATTTGAATCAAATGAAAGTCAAATACATTCTACAAAGCTCATTGAATTAAATGAAAGTCAAACACATTCAAGCAAAGCTAAATGAATCAAATAAAGTTAAACACATTCAAACAAAGCTAATTGAATCATATGAAAGTCACACACATTCAAACAAAGCTAATTGAATCAAATGAAAGTCAAACACATTCAATCAAAGCTATTTGAATCAAATGAGAGTCAAATACATTCAAACAAAGCTAATTAAATCAAATAAAAGTCAAATACATTCAAACAAAGCAAATTATATCAAATAAAAGTCAAATACATTCTACAAAGCTAATTGAATCAAATGAAAGTCAAACACATTTAAACAAAGCTATTGGAATCAAATAAAAGTCAAATACATTCTACAAAGCTAATTGAATCAAATGAATGTCAAACACATTCAAACAAAGCTATTTGAATCAAATGAGAGTCAAATACATTCAAACAAAGCTAATTAAATCAAATTAAAGTAAAATACATTCTACAAAGCTAATTGAATCAAATGAAAGTCAAACACATTCAAACAAAGATAATTGAATCAAATGAGGGTCAAATGCATTCACACAAAGCTAATTAAATCAAATTAAAGTAAAATACATTCTACAAAGCTAATTGAATCAAATGAAAGTCAAACACATTCAAACAAAGCTAATTGAATCAAATGAGAGTCAAATGCATTCACACAAAGCTAATTAAATCAAATTAAAGTAAAATACATTCTACAAAGCTAATTGAATCAAATTAAAAGTCAAACGCATTTAAACAAAGCTAATTGAATCAAATGAGAGTCAAATGCATTAACACAAAGCTAATTAAATCAAATAAAAGTAAAATACATTCTACAAAGCTAATTGAATCAAATTAAAAGTCAAACACATTTAAACAAAGCCTTTTAAATCAAATGAAAGTCAAACACATTCAAAAAAAGCTTTTTAATTTAAATTAAAATCAAACACATTCAAACAAAGCTATATAAATCAAATGAAAGTGAAATGCATTCTACAAAGCAAATTAAATCAAATGAAAGTCAAACACATTCAAACAAAGCTATTTTAATTAAATGAAAGTAAAATACATTCTACAAAGCTAATTGGATCAAATGAAAGTCAAACACATTCAAACAAAGCTATTTAAATCAAATGGAAGTCAAATACATTCTACAAAGCTGATTGAATTAAATGAAAGTCAATCACATTCCTACAAAGCTATTTGAATCAAATGAAAGTCAAATACGTTCTACAAAGCTAATTGTATCAAATGAAAGTCAAACACATTCAAACAAAGGTATTTAAATCAAATGGAAGTGAAATGCATTCTACAAAGATAATTGAATCAAATGAAAGTGAAACACATTCAAACAACGCTATTTGAATCAAATGAAAGTCAAATACATTCTACGAAGGTAATTGAATCAATCAAAGTCAAACACATTCATACAAAACAAATTGAATCAAATGAAAGTCAAACACATTCAAACGAAGCCTTTTAAATCAAATGAAAGTCAAACACATTCAAAAAAAGCTTTTTAATTTAAATGAAAGTCAAACACATTCAAACAAAGCTGTATAAATCAAATGAAAGTGAAATGCATTCTACAAAGCAAATTGAATCAAATGAAAGTCAAACACATTCAAACAAAGCTATTTGAATCAAATGAAAGTCAAATACATTCTACAAAGCAAATTTAATCAAATGAAAGTCAAACACATTCAAACAAAGCTCTTTGAATCAAATGAAAGTCAAATACATTCTACGAAGCTAATTGAATCAAATGAAAGTAAAACACATTCAAACAATGCCTTTTAAATCAAATGAAAGTTCAACACCTTCAAACAAATCTTTCGAATCAAATGAAAGTCAAATACATTCTACAAAGCTAATTGAATCAAATAAAAGTCAAATACATTCAAACAAAGCTAATTGAATCAAATGAAAGTCAAACACATTCAAACAAAGCTAATTGAATCAAATGAAAGATAAACACCTTCAAACGAATCTTTCGAATCAAATGAAAGTCAAATACATTCTACAAAGCTAATTGAATCAAATGAAAGTCAAATACATTCAAATAAAGCTATTTGAATCAAATAAAAGTCAAACACATTCAAACAAAGTTATTTAAAGCAAATGAAAGTGAAATGCATTCTACAAAGCTAATTGAATCAAATGAAAGTCAAACACATTCATACAAAGACTTTTAAATCAAATGAATGTCAAACACATTCAAAAAAAGCTTTTTAATTTAAATGAAAGTCAAACACATTCAAACAAAGCTATATAAATCAAATGAAAGTGAAATATACAAAGCAAATTGAATCAAATGAAAGTCAAACACATTCAAACAAAGCTATTTGAATCAAATGAAAGTCAAATACATTCTACAAAGCTAATTGAATCAAGTGAAAGTCAAACACTTTCAAACAATGCTACTTGAATCAAATGAAAGTCAAATACATTCTACAAAGCTAATTGAATTAAATGAAAGTCAAACACATTCAAACAAAGCTATTTGAATCCAATGAAAGTCAAACACATTCAAACAAAGCTATTTGAATCAAATGAAAGTCAAATACAATCTACAAAGCTATTTGAACCAAATGAAAGTCAAACACATTCAAACAAAGCTATTTGAATCAAATGAAAGTCAAATACATTCTACAAAGCTATTTGAATCAAATGAAAGTCAAATACATTCTACAAATCTATTTGAATCAAATGAGTCAAATACATTCAAACAAAGCAAATTAAATCAAATAAAAGTCAAATACATTCTACAAAGCTAATTGAATCAATTGAAAGTCGAACACATTTAAACAAAGTTGTTTTGGGGTTTTCTGATGTCCTGCGGGAGAGTTACAATTCCGAGACTGGAACCAGACGCCTGTATATGCAAAATAACGGAGACTCCTGGGAGCTCCGCCTCCAACGGTCAAGTTAGTACTTGATTAAGGAGTAATTAATGCGGAAATTAAAGTGATTGGGTCTCTCTAGGTGAGAGTGATTAATGTAGGTAATCAGCTTTGTTAGCGAGATCAGCCAGGTATTACTGTGTGTAATTAATGTGTTTTTTCTGTTCCCCCCCCCTTAATGAGGATTAAGGGAGGTATTTATAACCTTGGGAAACGTGCCCATCCTAGGTTTAGGTTAACCTAGGGCCGATTGGGCTTCCCTCGGAAGTTGGCCTAGGTGGCCGGTTTCTCCATTAGGCATGGAGTATGCCACATGTCATGACATAACAGGTCCAAGGTGGACGAATAAGCGCGTGCCACGTGGCAAGCCCTGACAGTTCCAACTGGGGGACACTTGGCAGGACCTGATTGGCCCACGTGGCGCATTCTGATTGGTGGGAGCAAAATCCCCTAATCATTTGCCCCTCACAGGTGGCACGTGATTGGTCACGTGTTACCTGTGACAGGTGTCGCATTGTAACAGGCGACGAAAGGCCGAGAGATTTTCCCGCCCAAATTTTGAATTCTGAAAGTGACCCTTCGCCTTCTCACTTCGCCTATATAAGGGAGGATTGTCTTGAGTCATTTTCACACTTTGAGAACTTTTTGAGAACATTCGGACCCCTGAACTTGCTCTGACATTTCGGACCTTTTCTGCCTACCTTCTGTTCTGACAAGCCGACTGCACAAGATTTTCAGAACTTCATCAACCATCACTCGTTCAGGTAACTGTCAGTTCTCTTACTCTTAATTTTCTTTTTATTTTTTGAAATGGCACCACGGAAGCACACGACACGACCTAGGTTAGTGATCAGCCGGTCACCGGGGACGGCTCAATCTAGGACTAGGAGTGCCGCCTGCCCTTTTCCGGACCCATCTTTGCCCTTTATACAAAGTCCGACTGTATCTGTGTCTATGCAGAGCATGATGGCCAGAACGAAAAAGACTGCTAGGATCTCAAATTCAGACGGCTCCTCCCACAGGGTGCCGCTTAGTGAAACATCTGACCAGGCGCCAGATGTGGAAGTGAAACAAGGCGGCATGAAAGCCGGCAATTCTGAGGGAGGAGTCATAGTGACCCCTTCCCATTTAACAGTTAACAAATCTGCTCCTTTTCAAAGAGAGGAGGCGGGCCCCTCCGGGAGAGGGGAGGAGTCGTCCTCTTCGGACTCGTCAGAGGACGATTCCGAGTCAAGCTCTTCTGGCCATGCTTCTTTGGGCACAGAAGAGAAAAACAGCCGCCTGCAAGAGGCGAGACTTTCTCATGCAGTTGAGAAGGGGGACAATTGGGCGGAGCCATCCGCCTCTTACCGAGGGCTAAATACCCCCTACTACTGCACGGTACCTCGGGGCCGGATCACAGCCATGCAAGAGAAAGTGGAGAGCTTTATTGCAAACCACACCATGGGCCCCGACTTTCTAGTGTTTGTGCCGGATCCAGAAGACACAGTCGTCTGGCCGGCTGGTTCCAGTTATGATAGCGCCTGCTTTGGCTGCTACAAGGCGGCCATCAAGGCAGGGCTGCGCTTCCCATTACATCCGGCTGTTCAGCGGATTTTGGATGGGTATGAGTTGGGGTTATGGCAGTTAGCCCCAAACTCCTGGGTCAACGTACTCGGCTTTGTGGCCGGGTGCGAACTGCACGGGATGGAGCCGAGCTTCGAGGCTTTCTCCCATATGAACTATCTCTGCCGGACCCCTAAGACAGGCGGTACCGGCTGGTATCAATTGACAAGCCACAGGGGCTACCTCATGACGAGAGGTAAAGCAAACAAGTGGAAGGACTAGCGGAGCACCTTCCTCATCATTGAGAGTTCAGGCATTGAGCTGAACAAGCGCTTCAATAGGTGGAACAGGAATCCGCCCCTTCTTGCAGGCGGCCATAGCATGTAGCCTGTTCCCCCCAAGGCTAAGAAAGAGATCCTTGATAAAGGACTCTTTAAAGTAGAGTCGAGGGTCGACTCTACTTCAGGGGTACGAGAGCAAGTACCCCTGCACTGCGTCCCGAGCTTCAAGTGGCTCTATGACGAGTACTTTTTGGCCGCTTGCGGCCTCAGCAGTCGGTGCTCAAGAGGTAGTCGGCCTGTCGAATACTCTGTTGTTCCATACATTTGTTGTTATCTTTTATTAACTTTGCTGTTTATTTTTGCAGCTGACGCCATGAGCAAAATCACCGCCTCCAAGACTGCGGCGGCCATGTTGCGGGCCTCTATCATGCAACAAGCTTCAACCGACTCCCCCAAGAAGGGGGCACCCTTGGTAAGCTCCGAACCTTTCACCCTCTTTTTGGAGTTGTGTTTATGCATATACTAACTTTTTTTTTTCTTCTTTTTTAGACGGGTGCTCCAAGAGCTTCATCTTCCCAACAGCCGGACCCCAAGGCCCGGAAGACGACTGTTGGGAGCTCTCCTGGTTCTGCCAGGAAACATGTGGCGGCTGAGAAACAGCCGGCCACTTCTTCTAAAACTCCAACTGGGCCGCCTAGAAGTAAGAAGTTGTCCTTGTAAATTTTAGACTCGCTCCCTTTTTTACTAGGTCTAATCCGTTTGTTTATGCTTGATGCAGCCGGCCCTCAGGAGCCTGACTTGGTAGAGATGGCCAAGTCTATGATCAGGGCAGTTCCTCCAGCTGAAAGGGAGGCGGTCAGGGGTGTCGGCACCCTTGACCTAGACGGGATTGCAGGGGTCCTTGATGAGGTATACTTAGCATATTTTTGAGTATTTGAATTTCTGGACGCCTGTTTTCTTTTTGTTTGGAAAATGACGCCTGTTCCTTTGTACTTAGGCCCTGCTCCGAGTGAACGACCTTCGCAAGCCGCTTGATCGGAAGAACAAAGAGGTAAAGGCTGCAAAAGCTATGGCCGCCTCTGACTGTGATAAGGCAATGTTTTAAATTGCCCAAAATGAAGTTCTGACCATTGATATTCTTTATTATCAGGCGCAGGCTACCGCCGCTGTTCGGGCTCAGTTAGAGGCGGCCCAGAAGAAGAATGACGAGCTGGAGGCGACCATCACAAATCTCAAGGCCGAGCTGAAACCTCTTTGCCTAAAAATGTACTCATACGAAGCCTTGGAGAAATCCTTGGCCAACGTAAAGGAACGCCTGGTGACCCAGGAGAAGAGTCTTACTCAAGAGCTCTCGGAAAAGGCCGAGCAAGAGAAAAAAGAGCTGGTCCGGGAGATGATGGAAGACTCCGCTCAAATCCAGCGCATGACCTGGGGCCGCCTCTTCCCCAATGCCGACTTTGCCTCTTGGGAAAGAACGTACCGCCAGTGTTCTGATACATATAATCAAGAGATCCTGGCGGCTGCTGAGGAAGAGGCGTTGGAGGAAGCGTTGGAGGAGGAGGAGCCGGTAGTGGCGCTTGTGCCGCTTAGGGGTAAGGCATCAAAAAAGGATGCAGCTGAAGCCGAGTCCAGCAAGAAGAGTGCTGACCAGGCGGCAGCTGCTAATATTGAAGATCTGCCCCCTTCTTAAGCTTTATGTATTCTTTCCACGGCCTGCGTGCCGTTTGTTTTGTATTTACCCGGCTAGGGGGCCGGGGCTTTGAATATTTTGCCGGTCTTTGATGACCGGCTTCTTTTTAATGAATTTTTGTTTTGCCTCAAATTTGTCTAAGTATTCCATATTCTAATATCCAATTGTTCACTAGACCGACTGTTTTGCATGGCCGATAGTTGCACAGGTACGGATAGTTAGTCACGCCGCCTATGCCCCTGGACGACTGGTTGTCTGTTTCCAGGATAGACGATCAGTCGGCCATTTATCCAATCGGTATTCGAACTATTTCAAAGACTGGATCCTTTTTAGGCAGGCGGTCCTGTCATTTGTAAATTTAACCAAGTAGGAAAGTGGTCTGTCCAAGTAAACATGAGTATTACCTAGTCGCCAAGGAACTGAGTAGTAGAGATAACAAGTGGCGGGTACCGGTTGTTTCCCTTTATTCGCCAATGTTTGTTGGCTTTTAACTCATAATTTGTTAACCTAGCAAGAGTAGTGGTTGAGAGCCCCTGTGTGCTAAAAACAGGCGGACGACTCATACCTTTTAGGCTCCATACTAAGTTTGAGGGAGTGACTATAAGTTAACATAGGAGTTACTTAGTCTCCGTCACACTCTGGATTGAGTAGTAGAGGTACCAGGCGGCGGAGGCCGGCTAGACCCCTTGATTCGCCAATGTTTGTTGGCTATTAACTTAAGAGGTACCCCCTGCATTTATCCCAAGTAATACAGGCGGTCATCTAACTCAGATGTCAACTGCTACCACTGGTTTGGTTAGTGATAGAGTTATCCTTGTCTCAAAAACGGCTACGTGGTTGCCCTTGGGGACAATCGTATAGGTGCCGTGTAATTAGTTTATAGATTAATGTTCCACCCAAAAGGGAGCTGCTCTCTGCGACGAATTTCATCCGGAGGGATGCCGCCGGACGCCTGCTATGATGTTGGGACAGGTTGTATTAGTTTTGTAGATTTGATTAGTTGGCTTGGCGCCTGGTCTGATCATTCGGCCTGTGGCCTTGGTAAGTTCTTGGTGAACGTAGGTGCTAAGTAAAAGGAGGGTATCCGCCTGTTAGGCACAGGGTCGGCCAGACCCTAATTTTTTAGCTAAGTATTAGAGGGGTGGCTATGTGTTTGGAACCAGTCGGCCATCTTCTTATGGAGAGTAGCCGACTATATGTCCAGACAACATGCCCCTATTGTGAGTAAAATACTCAATGGAGAGTAGCCGACTGTAAAGGTACAGACGGCATGCCCCTCTGAAGAGAGTAAAAATACTCAATGGAGAGTAGCCGACTGTAAAGGTACAGACGACATGCCCCTCTGAAGAGAGTAAAAATACTCAATGGAGAGTAGCCGACTGTAAAGGTACAGACGGCATGCCCCTCTGAAAATAGAGTAAAATACTCAATGGAGAGTAGCCAACTGTAAAGGTAAAGACGGCATTCCCCTCTTAAGTAATAAAAATTAAACATGGAGAGTAGCCGACTATTTGTTAGTAGGCGTGCCCCTCTTAGTACAAAATTGAATAGTAAGTGCAAACTTTTATTAAGTAGCTCTTGACTATTTACATCATTCAAAAGAAATATTTCTTAAGATTATCTACATTCCAAGTTCGAGGCAACGGTTGACCGTCTGGTGTTTCCAGACGGTAGGTACCGTCCCTCACTTCCTCATAGATTCGGTAGGGTCCTTCCCAGTTGGGAGTTAGTTTGCCAGACTCATTAGCCCTACCAACTGCTTCCATTTTTCTAAGTACAAAGTCCCCTACCTTTGAAGAGTCGGCTCGTAGTGTTCTATTGGAAGAACAGCTTCCGCACCGTAAGTTAGGAGGAATGGAGTTTCTCCAGTCGCCCCTTTTTAAGTCGTCCTAATGGCCTAGAGAACATGTGGTAGTTCATCCACCCATAGGCCGCCTGCTCGTTCAATCTTTTTCTTGAGACCGTCAGAGATGATTTTATTAAATGCTTCTACCTGGCCGTTTGCTTGTGGACGGCCAACAGATGCAAAGTAGTTTGCAATTCCTTGGTCACCCAACCAGCTTTTTAGAACAGGCGTCTCAAATTGGGGACCATTATCAAAAACCATAGACATGGGAACCCCGAACCGAGTGATGACATTTTTCCAAATGAATGAAATTACATCTTTTGTCTTGATTCCCTTTACAGCCTCCGCCTATACCCATTTAGTGAAGTAGTCAACGGCAACAAGTTTGTACCTCCTTCCGCCTGTAGCAGGCGTATATGGACCCAGAATGTCCATGCCCCACTTAGCAAACGGTAGTGGGCTATGAATGGTAGTGAGGTCAGTAGCCGGACGATGAATTAGTTTGCCAAACCTTTGGCACTTGTCACATTTTTTCACCATCTCCATTGCATCTGCTTCCAAAGTAGGCCAAAAGTAGCCCTGCCGCCTTGCCCTTTGAGCAAGCGTCCTACCGCCTATATGAGAAGCACAGTAACCAGAGTGAAGATCGTCTAATATCTCTCGTCCCTTTTCTGGAGTAACACACTTTAAGAAGGGTTGAAGGTACCACCTTTTGTGAAGTTCTCCCTTTATCATTTCAAAAAAGGTGGCTCGTTTTTTCAGTGCTGCCGCCTGTTGAGGATCATCCGGCAGTGTACCGTTTGTCAGATATGCCCTGATTGAATCCATCCAGGTTGAGCTTCTGTCTAGGATTCCAATAGGGTTTTCCTCGATGCTTCTCTTCTCCATTACTTCCCAAAAAACAGTTCGAGGAGTATCAGAGGAGGCGGATGATGCTAATTTTGACAGTGCATCCACCTGGTTGTTTTCTGATCTCGGCACTTGGATCAGATGGAAATCCTCAAGGGAGCCGACTGCTTGTCGAACCGCCTGTAAGTACTTGATCATGGCCGGATGGGTTGCTTCGTATTCGCCATTGTACTGACTCACTATCAATTGTGAATCGGAACAGGCGTCTATTTTTCTTGCCCCTGCCGCCTTGCACATGCGGATCCCGGCTAGTAAAGCTTCATATTCTGCCTCATTGTTTGAAGCCTGAAAACTGAAGCGTAGAGCATACTCGTACCTGTCTCCCTCTGGCGACTGACATATGACGCCTGCTCCACAACCATTTGAAGTAGGGCTTCCGTCCACATATACCTTCCATACTTGGTCTGGAACTTGAGAGTCAGGAGGACGAGTCATCTCTACAATAAAGTCAGCAAAGGCTTGCCCCTTCACTGCTTTTCTAGGCTCGAAAGTAACTTCGAGGCTCTGTATTTCTATGGCCCATTTGATCATTCGGCCTGACGACTCCATGATGGTAAGTGGCCGCTTGATAGGTTGGTCTGTATACACGACGACTGCATGTGCCAAAAAGTAGGGCTTCAATTTTTTAACAGCCATGAAGAGTGCAAGACCAAATTTCTCCACTAGGGGATACCTCAACTCGGCATTTTTCAGTACGTGACTGACAAAGTAGACCGGGAGCTGGCAGCCGTCTCTTTCAGCAAGGAGAACAGCGCTTAACGCATGATCAGAGACGGCCAGGTACATGTAGAGTACTTCTTTGGGCAAAGGGCAGACCAGCCTCGACAAGGAATGCAAGTGAAATTTCAATTTCTGGAAGGCGGCCTCAGCATCCGGCCCCCATTCAAACCTTGCCTTTTTCTTAATCGCCTGGAAAAAGTATAGGCATTTGTCGCCTGATCGGCTTAGAAATCTTCCCAAGGCCGCCAGACAACCTGTTAACTTCTGAACCTCTCGGACGGTACGAGGCGACTGCATGTCAATGACCGCCTACACCTTCTCAAGGTTCGCCTCTATTCCTCTCTGATTGATAAGGAATCCGAGAAATTTCCCAAACTCACTCCAAATACACATTTCTTGGGATTGAGCATGACATGGTGCCGCCTGAGTGTGGCGAAAGTTTCTCGGAGGTCCGACAGATGATCTTTCTGAAGTTTAGTCTTGACAATCATATCATCAATGTATTCCTCGACGTTTCTCCCAATTTGATCAAAGAACACAGTGTTTATCATTCGCTGGAAGGTAGCCGGGGCATTCTTAAGACCAAACGGCATGACCGTGTAACAGTATAACCCCTGATCAGTGACGAAGGCCGTCTTCTCCTGATCTTTCTTCCATAAAGGAATTTGATGGAAACCAGAGTAGGCGTCCATAAAGCTCGTCAAAGCATGGCCGGCTGTTGAGTCGACCAGGTTATCAATTTTAGGGAGAGGGTAACTGTCTTTGGGGCACGCCTTGTTTAAGTCTGTGTAGTCTACACACATTCGCCAGGTGCCATTCGGCTTTTTAACAAGCACCACATTTGCAACCCAGTCTGGGAAGTAACATTGCCGAATGAACCCTGCATCAAGTAATTTTTTAACTTCGGCGGCTGCCGCCTGACTTCTTTCTTCGCCATGGTTCCGCTTCTTTTGCCGTACCGGCTTCTTTTTCGGATCCACGGCCAGTTTATGTACCGCCAGATCAGGACTAATGCCTGGCATTTCATGGACTTCGAATGCAAATATGTCTTTGTATTCTTTCAATAGTTTGTGAAAGTCGTCACCAAGGTTCCTCAGAGCAGTCGTCCCAACTTTGACTGTTCGGTCAGGACGTGAGTCGTCTAAGATCAGGTCCGCATGCTCACCAGCCGGCTGAGGGCGGAACTCATCCGACCGCTCCTCTGCCAATGATTTCTATTTTCTTTCTTTTCTTGCGGCCCCTGTCTAGGGTGCCTTTCTCTTCTTGCCGCCTACTTCTTGAACAGGCGCACTCTCCTTGACATTGTCAAGGTCTGTTTTTTCACCGCTTGACCCAGTGGCCATAACAGTGGGCTTGATATCCGAGAGATAGCACTCTCGGGCCATCCTCTGATCTCCCCTTAGGGAGCCGACTGTTCCATTATCCCTCTCAAACTTGAGCAACATAAGAGATGGGATTATAACAGCCTTGGAATTATTCAGGGTTGGTCGACCCAGAATCATGTTGTAGGCCGAGAGTTCTTCTAATACCAGGAACCGGACTACCATGTGTCGTCCTTCCCCTTTTTCGCCCAGGCGGATGGGTAAATCCACTCGTCCCAGTGGGTGGACGACTCCTCCTCCAAACCCTACTAAAGGGTGGGAGGCCAGATGTATGCAATCAGTCTGATATTTTAGTTTCGACAGACATTTGCTACTGATGAGATCTGAGGAGCTTCCGGTATCTATGAGGATTCGGCCAACTCTCTGGTTGGCCACTTTACATTCAATAACGATAGGGTCGTCATGTGGTCCTCTTACCCCTCCTAGATCTTCTTCAGTGATGACAATCTCAGGAAATGAATATTTGGACGGCCGTTCTTGGTGAACGGAATTTACATCTAACCGCCTGATATTGCCTTTGTTGCCCCTAATAGTGGGGCCGCCTCCTGAGAAGCCGCCTGCAATAATGTAGACGACTGCATCATCTGTATCGGAGCTGTCGGCCTGCTGATTCTTTTCGGCCGACTGCTTTTTTTGAGGAAGTGTTCCCCGTAGATTTCTTGACATAAGTGTCAAGATCACCTTGCTCAGCCAGGCGGTCCAGATACACATGAGACTGATACAGTCACTGGTGTGATGACCAACATCATCATGATAAGCACAGAATTTATCTTGGTTCCGGTTGTTTGCAAAACCCTTCATGGGGACCGGCTTCTCAATTGAGATCCGTCCCTTGATTTCTTTTAGGATAAACTGGTTATCCTTGTTAAACGCATACTTTGGGGAGTATGGTTTGTATTCTTTTTTCTTTTTCTGGGCCGGCTGTTTAGAGGAATCAGCCGCCCAGACCTCTTTTCTCTTCTCATCTTTGTTTGACGACTGTTTCTGTTGTCCTTCTCTTTTGTCGAACCTTTTCCCGTCCGACTGTTTTACCGTACAAAGATCAGTCGCCTGTATATAGGCTTCTGCTTCAATCAAGGCCTCTTGAAGAGTCGCCACCCTCTTTCGAACCAAATCAAATTTGAAGGTAGACCCGTCTTTGAGACCTCTGAAAAAGTCAGTATAGGCTACCTCATCCGGTAACCCTTGAATCTGTATTCTCATCAGGTTAAACCGCCTGATGTAAGAACGAACCCCTCCTTCTCGCCCTGCTGAATTGTTCCTAAATCAAGGGTCGTTTTCTTCGCAGGGATGTTCATGGCGAAGTTGGAGGTGAATAAGTAAGCAAGCGTCCTGAAGCTATTTACACAACCAGTCGGCAGGTTGTCGAACCATTGTTGTGCGATTCCTTTGAGAGTCGCTGGGAAACACTTGCACCAAGTGGGATCATCCAACCCTTGAAGGTACATCAGGTTGGTGAATGCCATCAGATGGTCTTCTAGGTTAGTAGTGCCGTCATAGGCGTCTACTAGTACATTTTTCACTTTGGCCGGCTGAGCGGCTTCAGTAATTTCCTTGGAGAAGGCCGACAGCTGTTCACCAAGTCTAAGCAACCGTAGCTGCCAATCCATAGGTTGGACGTTTTTTGTTGCAGGTCCACCAAACGGAGGTGGCTGCAAAAAATACTGTTGTTGCGGCACGAATGGTAAGTTTGGTACCGCCTGGTCGCTATGAAAGCCGGACTGACGGGAGGTGCCGCCTGACTGACTCTCATGATACGACTGAGTATGCCTCATCGAGGCATTTTGCAGACTGTCTTGAAAGTTTGAAGTAGAGGCCGACTCTGACAATCAGTCACTCTTCTTCTGCTCTAGCAGTAGCCGAGCGTCTGTGAATGTCTGCTTCGACCCGTCCGCCTGAATATGACGAACAGGTTTCCTATTTCCTGTAGGAAAACGGAATTTTGTGAAATCAAGGGCAGGTGGCTCCCGCTTCCTAGATTTAGGATGAGGAGTCGCCTCTCGCCCTTGAACTGGCTTCCTCTTCAGTGAAGTGGAGGGTTTCTTAGCCGACTGCTCCTTGACTGGAGCAGGCGGCTTCTTGTTGATCAACTCTTGAATCTCTCCCTTGAAGTCCCTCATGAAGGTCATGAGTTCGTTCCTTGTGATGGGAGCAGACCCATCAGTCGGCTGTTGCCGAACAGGCGGTGCGCCTGCCGGCTCACTTCCAGTTTGAAGAGGTTCCCGTTCCCTCCTTTCGGTATGACGGGTACGTCGGGCCCTTAGGGTCCCGTCTGAAGCTGTATGAGTTTCAACTTCAAATTCACTCTCGGTATCATGGTCCGACTGAACTTGAGGGTCGTCTAGGGGACGCCTCTCTTCAGGAGTCGGTACAGACTTGGATGCCATCTCAGAAGTACTCTCCCCACAGACGGCGCCAAATGTTTCGGGGTTTTCTGATGTCCTGCGGGAGAGTTACAATTCCGAGACTGGAACCGGACGCCTGTACCTGCAAAGTAACGGAGACTCCTGGGAGCTCCGCCTCCAACGGTCAAGTTAATACTTGATTAAGGAGTAATTAATGCGGAAATTAAAGTGATTGGGTCTCTCTAGGTGAGAGTGATTAATGTAGGTAATCTGCTTTGTTAGCGAGATCAGCCGGGTATTACTGTGTGTAATTAATGTGTTTTTTCTGTTCCCCCCCCCCCCCTTAATGAGGATTAAGGGAGGTATTTATAACCTTGGGAAACGTGCCCATCCTAGGTTTAGGTTAACCTAGGGCCGATTGGGCTTCCCTCGGAAGTTGGGCCTGGGGGCCGGTTTCTCCATTAGGCATGGAGTATGCCACATGTCATGACATAACAGGTCCAAGGTGGACGAATAAGCGCGTGCCACGTGGCAAGCCCTGACAGTTCCAACTGGGGGACACTTGGCAGGACCTGATTGGCCCACGTGGCACATTCCGATTGGTGGGAGCAAAATCCCCTAATCAAAAGCTATTGGAATCAAATAAAAGTCAAATTGATGCAAATCATGACGAGTCCATTAGTCCAATCAAGCATGATCACCCTACAAGTCCAATTCACAAAGAAATCATTCTTGCTAAGTCATTTGAAGATCAAGTGTTAGATACTTTTTGTGCGCATGGACCGTTTCTTGCTAACCAAGGGTTTACTTGTTTACATTCTGGTTATGAATGTTAATGGGCATCCTAGGCACGTTTTGAACAGCCTTAGGCATAGGAAAAGGCGTCCTTGAAGCAAGGAGAAACTTCATTGCAAGTCATAAACATTTAGCATGAAGAAAGACATGAATCAAGGGAGGTTACTCCACGTTTTTGCTGGTTCTTTATGGCTGTTTTTAAGATTCTTTTCAGCAGTTTTTAAGAGGTTAACTAAGGGTGATTAAAGCCTAAAATCAGTTAAGAAAATCTATTTAGCTTAGGCGTGATTCTAGGCTAGGTTTTAGCTTTCATGTTTAGTTACAATAAACACACATTAAGCTTGTTTAATGCGTGTAGTTTAGTACTAGTTTGTTTTCTTTATTTAAGCTTATGAAATATAAGTGTATGGAGATTATGATATATGAATGAAGAAAGTTTTCTCCTTAAAAACTATTTATTCTTGTTGCTAAGATAAATATTTTTGTTGCCAAGTTTAACTTGACGAATTTGAGTGGTTAAGTGAGTTTTCCTTCCATGCAAATTAAACAACTAGTGGGTTTTAAGTGAGAAATCCTTGCCTACATATCTTGTTTGTTTAAGTGAGTAATCCTTACAAACTAATCCTTCTTTCCTCTAAAAAACGTTCCTTAACCATTTCCAAAACAACCTACAAACCTTTACCCGTAATTTGACTTAAAACACCAACCCTTTCTTTTTCTTTCCACTTAAGTTTGATCCATTAAGCTTGTATTAACTAAGACTTTCTATTAGTTTTTACATCACAAATACATTCTACAAAGCTAATTGAATCAAATGAAAGTCAAACACATTCAAACAAAGCTATTTGAATCAAATGATAGTCATATACATTCTACAAAGCTAATTGAATAATATGAAAGTCAAACACATTCAAACAAAGCCTTTTAAATCAAATGAATGTCAAACACATTAAAAAAAAAGCTTTTTAATTTAAATGAAAGTCAAACACATTCAAACAAAGCTATATAAATCAAATGAAAGTGAAATGCATTCTACAAAGCAAATTGAATCAAATGAAATTCAAACACATTCAAACAAAGCTATTTGAATCAAATGAAAGTCAAATTCATTGTACAAAGCTAATTGAATAAAATGAAAGTCAAACACATTCAAACAAAGCTATTTGAATCAAATGAAAGTCAAATACATTCTACAAAGCTAATTGAATTAAATGAAAGTCAAACACATTCAAACAAAGCTAAATGAATCAAATAAAGTTAAACACATTCAAACAAAGCTAATTGAATCATATGAAAGTCAAACACATTCAAACAAAGCTAATTGAAACAAATGAAAGTCAAACACATTCAATCAAAGCTATTTGAATCAAATGAGAGTCAAATACATTCAAACAAAGCTAATTAAATCAAATAAAAGTCAAATACATTCAAACAAAGCAAATTAAATCAAATAAAAGTCAAATACATTCTACAAAGCTAATTGAATCAAATGAAAGTCAAACACATTGAAACAAAGCTATTGGAATCAAATAAAATTCAAATACATTCTACAAAGCTAATTGAATCAAATGAATGACAAACACATTCAAATAAAGCTATTTGAATCAAATGAGAGTCAAATACATTCAAACAAAGCTAATTAAATCAAATAAAAGTCAAATACATTCTACAAAACTAATTGAATCAAATGAAAGTCAAACACATTCAAACAAAGCTAATTGAATCAAATGAAAGTCAAATATATTCTACAAAGCTAATTGAATCAAATGAAAGTCAAACACATTCAAACAAAGCTATTTGAATCAAATGAAAGTCAAATACATTCTACAAAGCTAATTGAATCAAATGAAAGTCAAACACATTCAAACAAAGCTATTTGAATCAAATGAGAGTCAAATAAATTCAAACAAAGCTAATTAAATCAAATAAAAGTAAAATACATTCTACAAAGCTAATTGAATCAAATGAAAGTCAAACACATTTAAACAAAGCTTTTTAATTTAAATGAAAGTCAAATACATTCTACAAAGCTAATTGAATCAAATGAAAGTCAAACACATTCAAACAAAGCTATTTGAATCAAATGAAAGTCAAATACATTCTACAAAGCTAATTGAATCAAATGAAAGTCAAACACATTCAAACAAAGTTATTTGATTCAAATAAAAGTTAAATACATTCTACAAAGCTAATTGAATTAAATGAAAGTTGATTAGGGGATTTTGCTCCTCCAATCGGAATGCGCCACGTGGACCAATCAGGTCCTGCCAAGTGTCCCCCAGTTGGAACTGTCAGGGCTTGCCACGTGGCACGCGCTTATTCGTCTACCTTGGACCTATTATGTCATGACATGTGGCATACTCCATGCCTAATGGAGAAACCGGCCACCCAGGCCCAACTTCCGAGGGAAGCCAAATCGGCCCTAGGTTAACCTAAACCTAGGATGGGCACGTGTCCCAAGGTTATAAATACCTCCCTTAATCCTCATTAAGGAGAGACAGAACGAAAAAGAGAACGGAGAAAACACAATAATTACACACAGTAATAACCGGCTGATCTCGCTAACAAAGCAGATTACCTACATTAAACACTCTCACCTAGAGAGACCCACTCACTTTACTTTCCGCATTAATTACTCCTTAATCAAGTACTAACTTGACCGTTGGAGGCGGAGCTCCCAGGAGTCTCCGTTATTTTGCAGGTACAGGCGTCCGGTTCCAGTCTCGGAATTGTAACTCTCCCGCAGGACATCCGAAAACCCCGAAACATTTGGCGCCGTCTGTGGGGAGAGTACTTCTGAGATGGCATCCAAGTCTGTACCGACTCCTGAAGAGAGGCGTCCCCTAGACGACCCTCAAGTTCTGTCGGACCATGATACCGAGAGTGAATTTGAAGTTGAAGCTCACACAGCTTCAGACGGGACCCTAAGGGCCCGACGTACCCGTCATACCGAAAGGAGGGAACGGGAACATCTTCAAACTGGAAGTGAGCCAACAGGCGCACCGCCTGTTCGGCAACAGCCGACTGATGGGTCTGTTCCCATCACAAGGAACGAACTCATGACCTTCATGAGGGACTTCAAGGGAGAGATTCAAGAGTTGATCAACAAGAAGCCGCCTGCTCCAGTCAAGGAGCAGTCGGCTAAGAAACCCTCCACTTCACTGAAGAGGAAGCCAGTTCAAGGGCGAGAGGCGACTCCTCATCCTAAATCTAGGAAGCGGGAGCCACCTGCCCTTGATTTCACAAAATTCCGTTTTCCTACAGGAAATAGGAAACATGTTCGTCATATTCAGGCGGACGGGTCGAAGCAGACATTCACAGACGTTCGGCTACTGCTAGAGCAGAAGAAGAGTGACCGATTGTCAGAGTCGGCCTCTACTTCAAACTTTCAAGACAGTCTGCGAAATGCCTCGATGAGGCATACTCAGTCGTATCATGAGAGTCAGTCAGGCGGCACCTCCCGTCAGTCCGGCTTTCATAGCGACCAGGCGGTACCAAACTTACCATTTGTGCCGCAACAACAGTATTTTTTGCAGCCACCTCCGTTTGGTGGACCTGGGGCAAAAAACGTCCAACCTATGGACTGGCAGCTACGGTTGCTTAGACTTGGTGAACAGCCGTCGGCCTTCTCCAAGGAAATTACTGAAGCCGCTCAGCCGGCCAAAGTGAAAAATATACTAGTAGGCACTTATGACGGCACTACTAACCCAGAAGACCATCTGATGGCATTCACCAACCTGATGTACCTTCAAGGGTTGGATGATCCCACTTGGTGCAAGTGTTTCCCAGCGACTCTCAAAGGAATCGCACAACAATGGTTCGGCAACCTGCCGACTGGTTGTGTAAATAGCTTCCGGGACGCTTGCTTACTTATTCACCTCCAACTTCGCCATGAACATCCCTGCGAAGAAAACGACCCTTGATTTAGGAACAATTCAGCAGGGCGAGAAGGAGGGGCTTCGTTCTTACATCAGGCGGTTTAACCTGATGAGAATACAGATTCAAGGGTTACCGGATGAGGTAGCCTATACTGACTTTTTCAGAGGTCTCAAAGACGGGTCTACCTTCAAATTTGATTTGGTTCGAAAAAGGGTGGCGACTCTTCAAGAGGCCTTGATTGAAGCAGAAGCGTATATACAGGCGACTGATCTTTGTACGGTAAAACAGTCGGACGGGAAAAGGTTCGACAAAAGAGAAGGACGACAGAAACAGTCATCAAACAAAGATGAGAAGAGAAAAGAGCTCTGGGCCGCTGATTCCTCTAAACAGCCGGCCCAGAAAAAGAAAAAAGAATTCAAACCATACTCCCCAAAGTATGCGTTTAACAAGGATAATCAGTTTATCCTAAAAGAAATCAAGGGACGGATCTCAATTGAGAAGCCGGTCCCCATGAAGGGTTCTGCAAACAACCGGAACCAAGATAAATTCTGTGCTTATCATGATGATGTTGGTCATCACACCAATGACTGCATCAGTCTCATGCGGTATCTGGACCGCCTGGCTGAGGAAGGTGATCTTGCCACTTATGTCAAGAAATCTACGGGGAACACTTCCTCAAAAAACCAGTCGGCCAAAAAGAATCAACAGGCCGACAGCTCCGATACAGATGATGCAGTCGTCTACACCATTGCAGGCGGCTTCTCAGGAGGCGGCCCCACTATTAGGGGCAACAAAGACAATATCAGGCGGTTAGATGTAAATTCCGTTCACCAAGAACGGCCGTCCAAATATTCATTTCCTGAGACTGTCATCATTGAAGAAGATCTAGGAAGGGTAAGAGGGCCGCATGACGATCCTATCGTTATTGAATGTAAAGTGGCCAACCAGAGAGTTGGCTGAATCCTCATAGATACTGGAAGCTCCTCAGATCTCATCAGTAGCAAATGTATGTCGAAACTAAAATATCAGACTAATTGCATACATCCGGCCTCCCACCCTTTAGTAGGGTTTGGAGGAGGAGTCGTCCACCCACTGGGACGAGTGGATTTACCCATCCGCCTGGGTGAAAAAGGGGAAGGATGACACATGGTAGTCCGGTTCCTGGTAGTAGAAGAACTCTCGGCCTACAACATGATTCTGGGTCGACCAACCCTGAATAATTCCAAGGCTGTTATAATCCCATCTCTTATGTTGCTCAAGTTTGAGAGGGATAATGGAACAGTCGGCTCCCTAAGGGGAGATCAGAGGGTGGCCCGAGAGTGCTATCTCTTGGATATCAAGCCCACTGTTATGGCCACTGGGTCAAGCGGTGAAAAAACAGACCTTGACAATGTCAAGGACAGTGCGCCTGTTCAAGAAGCAGGCGGCAAGAAGAGAAAGGCATCCCAAACAGGGGCCGCAAGAAAAGAAAGAAAATAGCAATCAGTGGCAGAGGAGCGGTCGGATGAGTTCCGCCCTCAGCCGGCTGGTGAACATGCGGACCTGATCTTAGACGACTCACGTCCTGACCGAACAGTCAAAGTTGGCACGACTGCTCTAAGAGACCTTGGTGACGACTTTCGCAAACTATTGAAAGAATACAAGGACATCTTTGCATTCGAAGTCCATGAAATGCCAGGCATTAGTCCTGATCTGGCGGTACATAAACTGGCCGTGGATCCGAAAAAGAAGCCGGTACGGCAAAAGAAGCGGAACCATGGCGAAGAAAGAAGTCAGGCGGCAGCCGCCGAAGTTAAAAAATTACTTGATGCAGGGTTCATTCGGCAATGTTACTTCCCAAACTAGGTTGCAAATGTGGTGCTTGTTAAAAAGCCAAATGGCACCTGGCGAATGTGTGTAGACTACACAGACTTAAACAAGGTGTGCCCCAAAGACAGTTACCGTCTGCCTAAAATTGATAACCTGGTCGACTCAACAGCCAGCCATGCTTTGATGAGCTTTATGGACGCCTACTCTGGTTTCCATCAAATTCCTTTATGGAAGAAAGATCAGGAGAAGACGGCCTTCGTCACTGATCAGGGGTTATACTGTTACACGGTCATGCCGTTTGGTCTTAAGAATGCCCCGGCTACCTTCCAGCGAATGATAAACACTGTGTTCTTTGATCAAATTGGGAGAAACGTCGAGGCATACATTGATGATATGATTGTCAAGACTAAACTTCAGAAAGATCATCTGTCGGACCTCCGAGAAACTTTCGCCACACTCAGGCGGCACCATGTCATGCTCAATCCCAAGAAATGTGTATTTGGAGTTGAGTCTGGGAAATTTCTCGGATTCCTTATCAATTAGAGAGGAATAGAGGCGAACCCTGAGAAGGTGCAGGCGGTCATTGACATGCAGTCGCCTCGTACCGTCCGAGAGGTTCAGAAGTTAACAGGTTGTCTGGCGGCCTTGGGAAGATTTCTAAGCCGATCAGGCGACAAATGCCTATACTTTTTCCAGGCAATTAAGAAAAAGTCAAGGTTTGAATGGGGGCCGGATGCTGAGGCCGCCTTCCAGAAATTGAAATTTCACTTGCATTCCTTGCCGAGGCTGGTCAGCCCTTTGCCCAAAGAAGTACTCTACATGTACCTGGCCGTCTCTGATCATGCGTTAAGCGCTGTTCTCCTTGCTGAAAGAGACGGCTGTCAGCTCCCGGTCTACTTTGTCAGTCACGTACTGAAAAATGCCGAGTTGAGGTATCCCCTAGTGGAGAAATTTGGTCTTGCACTCTTCATGGCTGTTAAAAAATTGAAGCCCTACTTTTTGGCACATGCAGTCGTCGTGTATACAGACCAACCTATCAAGCGGCCACTTACCATCATGGACTAGTCAGGCCGAATGATCAAATGGGCCATAGAAATACAGAGCCTCGAAGTTACTTTCGAGCCTAGAAAAGCAGTGAAAGGGCAAGCCTTTGCTGACTTTATTGTAGAGATGACTCGTCTTCCTGACTCTCAAGTTCCAGACCAAGTCTGGAAGGTATATGTGGACGGAAGCTCTACTTCAAATGGTTGTGGAGCAGGCGTCATATGTCAGTCGCCAGAGGGCGACATGTACGAGTATGCTCTACGCTTTAGTTTTCAGGCTTCAAACAATGAGGCAGAATATGAAGCTTTACTAGCCGGGATCCGCATGTGGAAGGCGGCAGGGGCAAGAAAAATAGACGCCTGTTCCGATTCACAATTGATAGTGAGTCAGTACAATGGCGAATACGAAGCAACCCATCCGGCCATGATCAAGTATTTACAGGCGATCCGACAAGCAGTCGGCTCCCTTAAGGATTTCCATCTGATCCAAGTGCCGAGATTAGAAAACAACCAGGCGGATGCACTGTCAAAATTAGCATCATCCGCCTCCTCTAATACTCCTCGAACTGTTTTTTGGGAAGTAATGGAGAAGAGAAGCATCGAGGAAAACCCTATTGGAATCCTAGACAGAAACTCAACCTGGATGGATTCAATCAGGGCATATCTGACAAACGGTACACTGCCGGATGATCCTCAAGAGGCGGCAGCACTGAAAAAACGAGCCCCCTGTTTTGAAATGATAAAGGGAGAACTTCACAAAAGGGGGTACCTTCAACCCTTCTTAAAGTGTGTTACTCCAGAAAAGGGACGAGAGATACTGGACGATCTTCACTCTGGTTACTGTGCTTCTCATATAGGCGGTAGGACGCTTGCTCAAAGGGCAAGGCGGCAGGGCTACTTTTGGCCTACTTTGGAAGCAGATGCAATGGAGATGGTGAAAAAATGTGACAAGTGCCAAAGGTTTGGCAAACTAATTCACCGTCCGGCTACTGACCTCACTACCATTCATAGCCCACTACCATTTGCTAAGTGGGGCATGGACATTCTGGGTCCATATACGCCTGCTACAGGCGGAAGGAGGTACATACTTGTTGCCGTCGACTACTTCACTAAATGGGTAGAGGCGGAGGCTGTAAAGGGAATCAAGACAAAGGATGTAATTTCATTCATTTGGAAAAATGTCATCACTCGGTTCGGGGTTCCCATGTCTATGGTTTTTGATAATGGTCCCCAATTTGAGACGCCTGTTCTCAAAAGCTGGTTGGGTGACCAAGGAATTGCAAACTACTTTGCATCTGTCGGCCGTCCACAAGCAAACAGTCCGGTAGAATCCTTTAATAAAATCATCTCAGACGGTCTCAAGAAAAAGATTGAACGAGCAGGCGGCCTATGGGCGGATGAACTACCACATGTTCTCTGGGCCATTAGGACGACTGAAAAAGGGGCGACTGGAGAAACTCCATTCCTCCTAACCTACGGTGCGGAAGCTGTTCTTCCAATAGAACACTACGAGCCGACTCTTCGAGTAATGCTATATGACGAAGAGGCAAACTGGGAAGCCATGCGCCTGGCATTAGACTCACTTCCTGAAAAAAGGGGCAATGCTGTCTTGCGCCATGAAATCTATCGCCTGAGAATGACTAGATCATACAACAAAAACGTACACAGGCGTCCACTCAAAGTAGGGGACTTTGTACTTAGAAAAATGGAAGCAGTTGGTAGGGCTAATGAGTCTGGCAAACTAACTCCCAACTGGGAAGGACCCTACCGAATCTATGAGGAAGTCAGGGACGGTACCTACCGTCTGGAAACACCAGACAGAAAACCGTTGCCTCGAACTTGGAATGTAGATAATCTTAAGAGCTACTTAATAAAAGTTTGCATACTTACTATTCAATTTTGTACTAAGAGGGGCACGCCTACTAACAGTCGGCTACTCTCCATTGAGTATTTTACTCTATTTTCAGAGGGGCATGCCGTCTGTACCTTTACAGTCGGCTACTCTCCATTGAGTTTTACTCTCTTCAGAGGGGCATGCCGTCTGTACCTTTACAGTCGGCTACTCTCCATTGAGTTTTTCACTCTATCTTCAAAGGGGCATGCCGTCTGTACCTTTACAGTCGGCTACTCTCCATTGAGTATTTTACTCACAATAGGGGCATGTCGTCTGGACATATAGTCGGCTACTCTCCATAAGAAGATGGCCGACTGGTTCCAAACGCATAGCCACCCCCCTAATACTTAGCTAAAAAGATTAGGGCCTGGCCGACCCTGTGTCTAACAGGCGGCTACCCTCCTTTTACTTAGCACCTACGTTCACCAAGAACTTACCAAGGCCACAGGCCGAATGATCAGACCAGGCGCCAAGCCAACTGATCAAATCTCCAAAACTAATACGACCTGTCCCAACATCATAGCAGGCGTCCGGCGGCATCCCTCCGGATGAAATTCGTCGCAGAGAGCAGCTCCCTTTTGGGTGGAACATTGTTCTATAAACTAATTACACGGCACCTATACGATTGGCCCCAAGGGCAACCACGTAGCCGTTTTTGAGACAAGGATAACTCTATCACTAACCAAACCAGTGGTAGCAGTTGACATCTGAGTCAGATGACCGCCTGTATTACTTGGGATAAATGCAGGGGGTACCTCTTGAGTTAATAACCAACAAACATTGGCGAATCAAGGGGTCTAGCCGGCCACCGCCGCCTGGTACCTCTACTACTCAATCTAGAGTGTGACGGAGACTAAGTAACTCCTATGTTAACTAATAGTCACTCCCTCAAACTTAGTATGGAGCCTAAAAGGTATGAGTCGTCCGCCTGTTTTTAGCAAACAGGGGCTCTCAACCACTACTCCTGCTAGGTTAACAAATTATGAGTTAAAAGCCAACAAACATCGGCGAATAAAGGGAATCAACCGGTACCCGCCGCTTGTTATCTCTACTACTCAGATCCTTGGCGACTAGGTAACACATGTTTACTTGGTCAGACCACTTTCCTACTTGGTTAAATTTACAAAAGACGGGACCGCCTGCCTAAAAAGGATACAGTCTTTAAAATAGTTCGAATACCGATTGATTAATGGCCGACTAATCGTCTATCCTGGAAACAGACAACCAGTTGTCCAGGGGCATAGGCGGCGTGACTAACTATCCGTACCTGTCTGCAACTATCGGCCATGCAAAACAGTCGGTCTAGTGAACAATTGGATATTAGAATATGGAATACTTAGACAAATTTGAGGCAAAACAAAAATTCATTAAAAATAAGCCGGTCATTAAAGACCAGCAAAATATTCAAAGCCCCGGCCCCATGGCCGGGTAAATACAAAGCAAACGGCACGCAGGCCGTGGAAAGAATACATAAAGCTTAAGAAGGGGGCGGATCTTCAATATTAGCAGCTGCCGCCTGGTCAGCACTCTTCTTGCTGGACTCGGCTTCAGCTGCATCCTTTTTTGATGCCTTACCCCCAAGCGGCACAAGCGCCACTACCGGCTCCTCCTCCTCCGACGCTTCCTCCAACGCCTCTTCCTCAGCAGCCGCCAGGATCTCTTGATTATATGTATCCGAACACTGGCGGTACGTTCTTTCCCAAGAGGCAAAGTCGGCATTTGGGAAGAGGCGGCCCCAGGTCATGCGCTGGATTTGAGCGGAGTTTTCCATCATCTCCCGGACCAGCTCTTTCTTCTCTTGCTCGGCCTTTACCGAGAGCTCTTGAGTAAGACTCTTCTCCTAGGTCACCAGGCGTTCCTTTACGTTGGCCAAGGATTTCTCCAAGGCTTCGTAAGAGTACATTTTTAGGCGAAGAGGTTTCAGCTCGGCCTTGAGGTTTGTGATGGTCGCCTCCTGCTCGTCATTCTTCTTCTGGGCCGCCTCTAACTGAGCCCGAACAGCGGCGGTAGCCTGCGCCTGATAATAAAGAATATCAATGGTCAGAACTTCATTTTGGGCAATTTGAAACATTGCCTTATCACAGTCAGAGGCGGCTATAGCTTTTGCAGCCTTTACCTCTTTGTTCTTCCGATCAAGCGGCTTGCGAAGGCCGTTCACTCGGAGCAGGGCCTAAGTACAAAGAAACAGGCGTCAGTTTCCAAACAAAAAATAAAACAGGCGTCCAGAAATTCAAATACTCAAAAATATGCTAAGTATACCTCAGCAAGGACCCCTGCAATCCCGTCAAGGTCAAGGGTGCCGACACCCCTGACCGCCTCCCTTTTAGCTGGAGGAACTGCCCTGATCATAGACTTGGCCATCTCTACCAAGTCAGGCTCCTGAGGGCCGGCTGCATCAAACATAAACAAGCGGATTAGACCTAGTAAAAAAGGGAGCAAGTCTAAAATTTACAAGGACGACTTCATACCTCTAGGCGGCCCAGTTGGAGTTTTAGAAGAAGTGGCCGGCTGTTTCTCAGCCGCCACCTGTTTCCTGGCAGAACCAGGAGAGCTCCCAACAGTCGTCTTCCGGGCCTTGGGGTCCGGCTGTTGGGAAGATGAAGCTCTTGGAGCACCCGTCTAAAAAAAGAAGAAAAAAGTCAGTATATGCATAAACACTCGAAAAAGAAGGTGAAAGGTTCGGAGCTCACCAAGGGTGCCCCCTTCTTGGGGGAGTCGGTTGAAGCTTGTTGCATGATAGAGGCACGCAACATGGCCGCCGCAGTCTTGGAGGCGGTGATTTTACTCATGGCGTCAGCTGCAAAAACAAACAGCAAAGTTAATAAAAGTCATAACAAGAAATGTATGGAACAACAGAGTATTCGACAAGCCGACTACCTCTTGAGCACCGACTGCTGAGGCCACAGGCGGCCAAAAAGTACTCGTCGTAGAGCCATTTGAAGCTCGGGACGCAGTGCAGGGGTACTTGCTCTCGTACCCCTGAAGTAGAGTCGACCCTCGACTCTACTTTAAAGAGTCCTTTATCAAGGATCTCTTTCTTAGCCTTGGGGGAACAGGCGGCATGCTACGGCCGCCTGCAAGAAGGGGCAGATTCCTGTTCCACCTATTGAAGCGCTTGTTCAGCTCAATGTCTGAACTCTCAATGATGAGGAAGGTGCTCCGCCAGTCCTTCCACTTGTTTGCTTTACCTCTCGTCATGAGGTAGTCCCTGTGGCTTGTCAATTGATACCAGCCAGTACCGCCTGTCTTAGGGGTCCGGCTGAGATAGTTCATATGGGCGAAAGCCTCGAAGCTCGGCAGTAGTAGGGGGTATTTAGCTCTCGGTAAGAGGCGGATGGCTCCGCCCAATTGTCCCCCTTCTCAACTGCGTGAGAAAGTCTCGCCTCTTGCAGGCGGCTGTTTTTCTCTTCTGTACCCAAAGAAGCATGGCCAGAAGAGCTTGACTCGGAATCGTCCTCTGACGAGTCCGAAGAGGACGACTCTTCCCCTCTCCCGGAGGGGCCCGCCTCCTCTCTTTGAAAAGGAGCAGAATTGTTAACTGTTAAATGGGAAGGGGTCACTATGACTCCTCCCTTATAATTGCCGGCTTTCAGGCCGCCTTGTTTCACTTCCACATCTGGCGCCTGGTCAGATGTTTCACTAAGCGGCACCCTGTGGGAGGAGCCGTCTGAATTTGAGATCCTAGCAGTCTTTTTCGTTCTGGCCATCCTGCTCTGCATAGACACAGATACAGTCGGACTTTGTATAAAGGGCAAAGATGGGTCCGGAAAAGGGCAGGCGACACTCCTAGTCCTAGATTCAGCCGTCCCCGGTGACCGGCTGATCACTAACCTAGGTCGTGTCGTGTGCTTCCGTGGTGCCATTTCAAAAAATAAAAAGAAAATTAAGAGTAAGAGAACTGACAGTTACTTGAACGAGTGACGGTAGATGAAGTTCTGAAAATCTTGTGCAGTCGGCTTGTCAGAACAGGCGGTAGGCAGAAAAGGTCCGAAATGTCAGAGCAAGTTCAAGGGTCCAAATGTTCTCAAAAAGTTCTCAAAGTGTGAAAATGACTCAAGACAACTCTCCCTTATATAGGCGAAGTGAGAAGGCGAAGGGTCACTTTCAGAATTCAAAATTTGGGCGGGAAAATCTCTCGTCCTTTCGCCGACTGACACCTGTAGAAGGTCGCCGCCTGTTACAGTGCGACACCTGTCACAGGTAACACGTGACCAATCACGTGCCACCTGTGAGGGGCAAATGATTAGGGGATTTTGCTCCTCCAATCGGAATGCGCCACGTGAACCAATCAGGTCCTGCCAAGTGTCCCTTAGTTGGAACTGTCAGGGCTTGCCACGTGGCACGCGCTTATTCGTCCACCTTGGACCTATTATGTCATGACATGTGGCATACTCCATGCCTAATGGAGAAACCGGCCACCCAGGCCCAACTTCCGAGGGAAGCCCAATCGGCCCTAGGTTAACCTAAACCTAGGATGGGCACGTCTCCCAAGGTTATAAATACCTCCCTTAATCCTCATTAAGGAGAGACAGAACGAAAAAGAGAACGGAGAAAACACATTAATTACACACAGTAATAACCGGCTGATCTCGCTAACAAAGCAGATTACCTACATTAAACACTCTCACCTAGAGAGACCCACTCACTTTACTTTCCGCATTAATTACTCCTTAATCAAGTACTAACTTGACCGTTGGAGGCGGAGCTCCCAGGAGTCTCCGTTATTTTGCAGGTACAGGCGTCCGGATCCAGTCTCGGAATTGTAACTCTCCCGCAGGACATCAGAACACCCCGAAACAAAAGTCAAACACATTCAAGCAAAGCTAAATGAATCAAATGAAAGTCAAACACTTTCAAACAAAGCTAATTAAATCAAATAAAAGTCAAATACATTCTACAAAGCTAATTGAATCAAATGAAAGTCAAACACATTCAAACAAAGCTAATTGAATCAAATGAAAGTCAAATATATTCTACAAAGCTAATTGAATAAAATGAAAGTCAAACACATTCAAACAAAGCTATTTGAATCAAATGAAAGTCAAATACATTCTACAAAGCTAATTGAATCAAATGAAAGTCAAACACATTCAAACAAAACTATTTGAATCAAATGAGAGTGAAATAAATTCAAACAAAGCTAATTTAATCAAATAAAAGTAAAATACATTCTTCAAAGCTAATTGAATCAAATGAAAGTCAAACACATTCAAACAAAGCTTTTTAATTTAAATGAAAGTCAAATACATTCTACAAAGCTAATTGAATCAAATGAAAGTCAAACACATTCAAACAAAGCTATTTGAATCAAATGAAAGTCAAATACATTCTACAAAGCTAATTGAATCAAATGAAAGTCAAACACATTCAAACAAATTTATTTGATTCAAATGAAAGTTAAATACATTCTACAAAGCTAATTGAATTAAATGAAAGTCAAACACATTCAAGAAAAGCTAAATGAATCAAATGAAAGTCAAATACATTCAAACAAAGCAAATACATTCAAACAAAGCAAATTAAATCAAATAAGAGTCGAATACATTCAACAACGCTAATTGAATCAAATGATAGTTAAACACGTTCAAACAAAGCTATTTGAATGAAATAAAAGTCATATTCATTCTACAGAGCTAATTGAATCAAATGAAAGTCAAACACATTCAAACAAAGCTTTTTAATTTAAATGGAAGTCAAATACATTCTACAAAGCTAATTGAATCAAATGAAAGTCAAACACATTCAAACAAAGCTATTTGAATCAAATGAAAGTCAAATACATTCTACAAAGCTAATTGAATCAAATGAAAGTCAAACACATTCAAACAAAGTTATTTGATTCAAATGAAAGTTAAATACATTCTACAAAGCTAATTGAATTAAATGAAAGTCAAACACATTCAAGCAAAGCTAAATGAATCAAATGAAAGTCAAACACTTTCAAACAAAGCTAATTGAATCATATGAAAGTCAAATATATTCTACAATGCTAATTGAGTCAAATGAAAGTCAATCACATTCAAACAAAGCTATTTGAATCAAATGAAAGTCAAATACATTCTACATAGCTATTTGAATCAAATGAAAGTCAAATACATTCTACAAAGCTATTTGAATCAAATGAGAGTCAAATACATTCAAACAAAACAAATTAAATCAAATAAGAGTCGAATACATTCAACAAAGTTAATTAAATCAAATGATAGTTAAACACATTCAAACAAAGCTATTTGAATGAAATCAAAGTCATATACATTCTACAAAGCTAATTGAATCAAATGAAATTTACACATATTCAAACAAAGTTATTTGAATCAAATGAAAGTCAAACACATTCAATCAAAGCTATTTGAATCAAATGAAAGTCAAATACATTCTACAAAGCTAATTTAATCAAATGAAAGTCAATCACATTCAAACAAGCTATTTGAATCAAATGAAAGTCTAATACATTCTACAAAGCTATTTGAATCAAATGAGAGTCAAATACATTCAAACAAAACAAATTAAATCAAATAAGAGTCGAATACATTCAACAAAGCTAATTAAATCAAATGATAGTTAAACACATTCAAACAAAGCTATTTGAATGAAATCAAAGTCATATACATTCTACAAAGCTAATTGAATCAAATGAAATTTACACATATTCAAACAAAGTTATTTGAATCAAATGAAAGTCAAACACATTCAATCAAAGCTATTTGAATCAAATGAAAGTCAAATACATTCTACAAAGCTAATTTAATAAAATGAAAGTCAATCACATTCAAACAAAGCTATTTGAATCAAATGAAAGTCTAATACATTCTACAAAGCTATTTGAATCAAATGAAAGTCAAATACATTCTACAAGGCTATTTGAATCAAATGAGAGTCAAATACATTCAAACAAAGCAAATTAAATCAAATAAGAGTCGAATACATTCAACAAAGCTAATTGAATCAAATGATAGTTAAACACATTCAAACCAAGCTATTTGAATGAAATAAAAGTCATATACATTCTACAAAGCTAATAGAATCAAATGAAAGTCAAACATATTCAAACAAAGCTATTTGAATCAAATGAGAGTCATATACATTCTACAAAGCTAATTGAATAATATGAAAGTCAAACACATTCAAACAAAGCCTTTTAAATCAATTGAATGTCAAACACATTAAAAAAAAAGCTTTTTAATTTAAATGAAAGTCAAACACATTCAAACAAAGCTATATAAATCAAATGAAAGTGAAATGCATTCTACAAAGCAAATTGAATCAAATGAAAGTCAAACACAGTCAAACAAAGTTATTTGATTCAAATGAAAGTCAAATACATTCTACAAAGCTAATTGAATCAAATGAAAGTCAAACACATTCAAACAAAGCTATTTGAATCAAATGAGAGTGAAATAAATTCAAACAAAGCTAATTTAATCAAATAAAAGTAAAATACATTCTACAAAGCTATTTGAATCAAATGAAAATCAAACACATTCAAACAAAGCTTTTTAATTTAAATGAAAGTCAAATACATTCTACAAAGCTAATTGAATCAAATGAAAGTCAAACACATTCAAACAAAGCTATTTGAATCAAATGAAAATCAAATACATTCTACAAAGCTAATTGAATCAAATGAAAGTCAAACACATTCAAACAAAGTTATTTGATTCAAATGAAAGTTAAATACATTCTACAAAGCTAATTGAATTAAATGAAAGTCAAACACATTCAAGCAAAGCTAAATGAATCAAATGAAAGTCAAACACTTTCAAACAAAGCTAATTGAATCAAATGAAAGTCAAATATATTCTACAAAGCTAATTGAATCAAATGAAAGTCAATTACATTCAAACAAAGCTATTTGAATTAAATGAAAGTCAAATACATTCTACATAGCTATTTGAATCAAATGAAAGTCAAATACATTCTAGAAAGCTATTTGAATCAAATGAGAGTCAAATACATTCAAACAAAGCAAATTAAATCAAATAAGAGTCGAATACATTCAACAACGCTAATTGAATCAAATGATAGTTAAACACGTTCAAACAAAGCTATTTGAATGAAATAAAAGTCATATTCATTCTACAAAGCTAATTGAATCAAATGAAAGTCAAACACATTCAAACAAAGCTTTTTAATTTAAATGGAAGTCAAATACATTCTACAAAGCTAATTGAATCAAATGAAAGTCAAACACATTCAAACAAAGCTATTTGAATCAAATGAAAGTCAAATATATTCTACAAAGCTAATTGAATCAAATGAAAGTCAAACACATTCAAACAAAGTTATTTGATTCAAATGAAAGTTAAATACATTCTACAAAGCTAATTGGAATAAATGAAAGTCAAACACATTCAAGCAAAGCTAAATGAATCAAATGAAAGTCAAACACTTTCAAACAAAGCTAATTGAATCATATGAAAGTCAAATATATTCTACAATGCTAATTGAGTCAAATGAAAGTCAATCACATTCAAACAAAGCTATTTAAATCAAATGAAAGTCAAATACATTCTACATAGCTATTTGAATCAAATGAAAGTCAAATACATTCTACAAAGCTATTTGAATCAAATGAGAGTCAAATACATTCAAACAAAACAAATTAAATCAAATAAGAGTCGAATACATTCAACAAAGCTAATTGAATCAAATGATAGTTAAACACATTCAAACAAAGCTATTTGAATGAAATAAAAGTCATATACATTCTACAAAGCTAATAGAATCAAATGAAAGTCAAACATATTCAAACAAAGCTATTTGAATCAAATGAGAGTCATATACATTCTACAAAGCTAATTGAATAATATGAAAGTCAAGCACATTCAAACAAAGCCTTTAAAATCAAATGAATGTCAAACACATTAAAAAAAAGCTTTTTAATTTAAATGAAAGTTAAACACATTCAAACAAAGCTTTATAAATCAAATGAAAGTGAAATGCATTCTACAAAGCAAATTGAATCAAATGAAATTCAAACACATTCAAACAAAGCTATTTGAATCAAATGAAAGTCAAATTCATTGTACAAATCTAATTGAATAAAATGAAAGTCAAACACATTCAAACAAAGCTATTTGAATCAAATGAAAGTCAAGTACATTCTACAAAGCTAATTGAATTAAATGAAAGTCAAACACATTCATACAAAGCTAAATGAATCAAATAAAGTTAAACACATTCAAACAAAGCTAATTGAATCGTATGAAAGTCAAACACATTCAAACAAAGCTAATTGAATCAAATGAAAGTCAAACACATTCAATCAAAGCTATTTGAATCAAATGAAAGTCAAATACATTCTACAAAGCTAATTGAATCAAATGAAAGTCAATCACATTCAAACAAAGCTATTTGAATCAAATGAAAGTGAAACACATTCAAACAAAGCTAATTGAATCATATGAAAGTCAAACACATTCAAACAAACCTAATTGAATCAAATGAAAATCAAACATATTCAATCAAAGCTATTTGAATCAAATGAAAGTCAAATACATTCTACAAAACTAATTGAATCAAATGAAAGTTAATAACATTCAAACAAAGCTATTTAAATCAAATGAAAGTCAAACACATTCGAACAAAGCTAATTGAATCAAATGAAAGTGAAACACATTCAAACAAAGCTTTCGAATCAAATGAAAGTCAAATATATTCTACAAAGCTAATTGAATCAAATGAAAGTCAAACACATTCAAACAAAGCTATTTGAATCAAATGAAAGTCAAATACATTCTACAAACTTGAATCAAATGAGAGTGAAATAAATTCAAACAAAGCTAATTTAATCAAATAAAAGTAAAATACATTCTACAAAGCTAATTGAATCAAATGAAAGTCAAACACATTCAAACAAAGCTTTTTAATTTAAATGAAAGTCAAATACATTCTACAAAGCTAATTGAATCAAATGAAAGTCAAACACATTCAAACAAAGTTATTTGATTTAAATGAAAGTTAAATACACTCTACAAAGCTAATTCAATTAAATGAAAGTCAAACACATTCAAGCAAAGCTAAATGAATCAAATGAAAGTCAAACACTTTCAAACAAAGCTAATTGAATCATATGAAAGTCAAATATATTCTACAAAGCTAATTGAATCAAATGAAAGTCAATCACGTTTAAACAAAGCTATTTGAATCAAATGAAAGTCAAATACATTCTACATAGCTATTTGAATCAAATGAAAGTCAAATACAATCTACAAAGCTATTTGAATCAAATGAGAGTCAAATACATTCAAACAAAGCAAATTAAATCAAATAAGAGTCGAATACATTCAACAAAGTTAATTGAATCAAATTATAGTTAAACACATTCAAACAAAGCTATTTGAATGAAATAAAAGTCATATACATTCTACAAAGCTAATTGAATCAAATGAAATTTACACATATTCAAACAAAGCTATTTGAATCAAATGAAAGTCAAACACATTCAATCAAAGCTATTTGAATCAAATGAAAATCAAATACATTCTACAAAGCTAATTTAATCAAATGAAAGTCAATCACATTCAAACAAAGCTATTTGAATCAAATGAAAGTCAAATACATTCTACAAAGCTATTTGAATTAAATGAAAGTCAAACACATTCAAACAAAGCTAAATGAATCAAATAAAGTTAAACACATTCAAACAAAGCTAATTGAATCATATGAAAGTCAAACACATTCAAACAAAGCTAATTGAATCAAATAAAAGTCAAACACATTCAATCAAAGCTATTTGAATCTAATGAAAGTCAAATACATTCTACAAAGCTAATTGAATCAAATGAAAGTCAATAACATTCAAACAAAGCTATTTGAATCAAATGAAAGTCAAACACATTCAAACAAAGCTAATTGAATCATATGAAAGTCAAACACATTCAAACAAACCTAATTGAATCAAATGAAAATCAAACATATTCAAACAAAGCTATTTGAATCAAATGTAAGTCAAATACATTCTACATAGCTATTTGAATCAAAAGAAAGTGAAATACATTCTACAAAGCTATTTGAATCAAATGAGAGTCAAATACATTCAAACAAAGCAAATTAAATCAAATAAGAGTCGAATACATTCAACAAAGCTAATTGAATCAAATGATAGTTAAACACATTCAAACAAAGCTATTTGAATGAAATAAAAGTCATATACATTCTACAAAGCTAGTTGAATCAAATGAAATTTACACATATTCAAACAAAGCTATTTGAATCAAATGAAAGTCAAACACATTCAATCAAAGCTATTTGAATCAAATGAAAGTCAAATACATTCTACAAAGCTAATTTAATCAAATGAAAGTCAATCACATTCAAACAAATCTATTTGAATCAAATGAAAGTCAAATATATTCTACAAAGCTATTTGAATTAAATGAAAGTCAAACACATTCAAACAAAGCTAAATGAATCAAATAAAGTTAAACACATTCAAACAAAGCTAATTGAATCATATGAAAGTCAAACACATTCAAACAAAGCTAATTGAATCAAATAAAAGTCAAACACATTCAATCAAAGCTATTTGAATCAAATGAAAGTCAAATACATTCTACAAAGCTAATTGAATCAAATGAAAGTCAATCACATTCAAACAAAGCTATTTGAATCAAATGAAAGTCAAACACATTCAAACAAAGCTAATTGAATCATATGAAAGTCAAACACATTCAAACAAACCTAATTGAATCAAATGAAAATAAAACATATTCAAACAAAGCTATTTGAATCAAATGTAAGTCAAATACATTCTACATAGCTATTTGAATCAAAAGAAAGTGAAATACATTCTACAAAGCTATTTGAATCAAATGAGAGTCAAATACATTCAAACAAAGCAAATTAAATCAAATAAGAGTCGAATACATTCAACAAAGCTAATTGAATCAAATGATAGTTAAACACATTCAAATAAAGCTATTTGAATGAAATAAAAGTCATATACATTCTACAAAGCTAATTGAATCAAATGAAATTTACACATATTCAAACAAAGCTATTTGAATCAAATGAAAGTCAAACACATTCAATCAAAGCTATTTGAATCAAATGAAAGTCAAATACATTTTACAAAGCTAATTTAATCAAATGAAAGTCAATCACATTCAAACAAAGCTATTTGAATCAAATGAAAGTCAAATACATTCTACAAAGCTATTTGAATTAAATGAAAGTCAAACACATTCAAACAAAGCTAAATGAATCAAATAAAGTTAAACACATTCAGACAAAGCTAATTGAATCATATGAAAGTCAAACACATTCAAACAAAGCTAATTGAATCAAATAAAAGTCAAACACATTCAATCAAAGCTATTTGAATCAAATGAAAGTCAAATACATTCTACAAAGCTAATTGAATCAAATGAAAGTCAATCGCATTCAAACAAAGCTATTTGAATCAAATGAAAGTCAAACACATTCAAACAAAGCTAATTGAATCATATGAAAGTCAAACACATTCAAACAAACCTAATTGAATCAAATGAAAATCAAACATATTCAAACAAAGCTATTTGAATCAAATGAAAGTCAAATACATTCTACATAGCTATTTGAATCAAATGAAAGTGAAATACATTCTACAAAGCTATTTAAATCAAATGAGAGTCAAATACATTCAAACAAAGCAAATTAAATCAAATAAGAGTCGAATACATTCAACAAAGCTAATTGAATCAAATGATAGTTAAACACATTCAAACAAAGCTATTTGAATGAAATAAAAGTCATATACATTCTACAAAGCTAATTGAATCAAATGAAATTTACACATATTCAAACAAAGCTTTTTGAGTCAAATGAAAGTCAAACACATTCAATCAATGATGCGGATGCATTCAACGTTTCCTTTCTTAGTCCGTTTCTTTAATGTTTCTTAGATTAGATTTTGGCTTACAAGTTTTTACCTTTCACTTGAAAGGGTTTTTCTTGTTTTAAGCGTTAGGATTTTTATTTTGATTAGGAATTGTTTTGGTCTAGTGAGTTCCTATTTGAATTAGGACTTGTCTTTAGCAAAAGAGATTCCTAATTAGATTAGGACTTGTCTTTAGCAAAAGAGAGTTCCTATTTGAATTAGGACTTGTTTTTAGCAAAGTAAATTCCTAAGTGGATTAGGACTTGACTTTGGTTTTTAGGCGTGTCTAGGAGTTTTAGGAGGATTGAATACCTAATCTAAGTTGAATTAAGCTTAGTTAGTTTAGTCATATCCGAATTAGGAACTTGGGGATCAAGTTTCGGTTTTCTTAGGTTTTCTAGGTCAAATGGGATTCTAATTCAATTAGGATTAGTTTTCTAATTTGATTAGGTTTAGAATTAGTTTTGAGTCTATAAATAAAGGTTGTAAACTTTGAATTAAAGAAAAAGTTTGTTTTGTTGATTAAAGCTTTATTGCTTGTTAATTTGGAACGTTTCTTTCCAAGTTTTCTTTGTGTTTGACGAGTGAAGTTAAACATAAAAACCCTTAGATTAGGCGAGTGAAACCTGATTTAAGAGAGGTTAGATTAATTAGTGAGTGAAGCTAATTCAAACTATCCTCAAAAAACCCCTAAATCACGAGATTAAGGTGAGTGAAGCCTTGAAATCAGATTTAGAACCCTTAGGCGAAAACAAACGAGTGAAGCTTGTTTAAACCTAAGACCAAACGAATCAAGAAACGCATCAAATGGTATCAGAGCTTTTGGTGTGATTATTGAGTCGTTATATCCTTATTCTTGAGCAATCAAGAATCAATTCGTGCTAGTTTCTTGGTTCTTGTTCTTCTCGGCGCAGATCTGGACCAGTTGGAAGTTTTAGGTTACTGCAAACTATCTACTTGGTATTTTTCGGTGATTTTTTTTGGGTTGGATTCCTATTGGACTAAAATTATAGACTGTAAAATTTCGTGGTCATTGGATAAGTGACGCAAAATCTACAGCAACAAACTTTCGAGGGAAAATTACTGATTGTGCGCAAACATGGAGAATAAATCAACGATCACTCACTTGCTTGAACAGATGACTGTTTTGATGGAACGACACATTACGTTCATGCATCATAGGAAGAGTCTTGAAGAGGAGATCAAGTGTTTCAAGTGTCAAGGTAGAGGTCACTACAAGTCCGAGTGTCCTATTAGAAGGGTCATGACATTAACAAGATACCAAGCCTTAGAAGAGGAGGATGCTAAACTTGCTTTACTTCTAAAAGAGCAACGTGAAGGAGAGGAGAATGAATATGACTTTGAGGAAGAGTGTGAAGAGCAACCATTGTGTGAGGCAGCCCCGGATCACAACACACTTGTTTTGAGAAAGCTTCTCCATGCTCAATCTACTCCTTTGACTGATATGGCACAAAGGGAGAACTTGTTTCACACTAGATGCTTAGTGAATGGGCGTAGTTGTTCAGTTATTGTGGATAATGGTTCTTGTACTAATGCATGCTCTAAGAAGATGACGGATACATTGCAGCTTGAGACTAGGAACCATCCTAATCCTTACAAACTTAATTGGCTCACAAATGTTGGAGGAGTACATGTTTCGAAACAAGCATTGGTTTCTTTTACAATTGGTGAGTTTGAAGACAAAGTATGGTGTGATGTTGTTCCTATGGATGCATGTGCTTTGTTGCTAGGCCGTCCTTGGCAATTTGATCGTGATGTGATCTACCTTGCAAAGAAGAATGTGGTTTCAGTTCTACATAAAGGGAAAAGGATTGGATTAAAACCTTTACCTCCTAAATTCGAACCTATGCAACATGATGGCAGCAAGGTTATTTCTCTTTCTACATGTGATGAAGGTGGTTCAAGTAAAAGGAAGAAGAAAGACAAGCAGCAAGATAGAGTGCTTCAACTTGTTCGTAAGTCTCCATTTGAGATAGGTGACTATGTGTGGCTTTCTTTGAGTGCACAGAAGTTATACAACAACCGCAAAGACAAGCATGAATCCTTTGATGAAGGGCCTTTTAAAATCGTGCATAGGGAGAATTATGATACATTTCAAGTGCTACTTGGTGAAGGCGTTTGTGCTTCTCTTAGTGCAAATGATCTTGTTCCTTGTTATGATGTAACTTGAGGACAAGTTAGTTTTCAAGAGGAGGAGTATGATGCGGATGCATTCAACGTTTCCTTTCTTAGTCCGTTTCTTTAATGTTTCTTAGATTAGATTTTGGCTTACAAGTTTTTACCTTTCACTTGAAAGGGTTTTTCTTGTTTTAAGCGTTAGGATTTTTATTTTGATTAGGAATTGTTTTGGTCTAGTGAGTTCCTATTTGAATTAGGACTTGTCTTTAGCAAAAGAGATTCCTAATTAGATTAGGACTTGTCTTTAGCAAAAGAGAGTTCCTATTTGAATTAGGACTTGTTTTTAGCAAAGTAAATTCCTAAGTGGATTAGGACTTGACTTTGGTTTTTAGGCGTGTCTAGGAGTTTTAGGAGGATTGAATACCTAATCTAAGTTGAATTAAGCTTAGTTAGTTTAGTCATATCCGAATTAGGAACTTGGGGATCAAGTTTCGGTTTTCTTAGGTTTTCTAGGTCAAATGGGATTCTAATTCAATTAGGATTAGTTTTCTAATTTGATTAGGTTTAGAATTAGTTTTGAGTCTATAAATAAAGGTTGTAAACTTTGAATTAAAGAAAAAGTTTGTTTTGTTGATTAAAGCTTTATTGCTTGTTAATTTGGAACGTTTCTTTCCAAGTTTTCTTTGTGTTTGACGAGTGAAGTTAAACATAAAAACCCTTAGATTAGGCGAGTGAAACCTGATTTAAGAGAGGTTAGATTAATTAGTGAGTGAAGCTAATTCAAACTATCCTCAAAAAACCCCTAAATCACGAGATTAAGGTGAGTGAAGCCTTGAAATCAGATTTAGAACCCTTAGGCGAAAACAAACGAGTGAAGCTTGTTTAAACCTAAGACCAAACGAATCAAGAAACGCATCAATCAAAGCTATTTGAATCAAATGAAAGTCAAATACATTCTACAAAGCTAATTTAATCAAATCAAAGTCAATCACATTCAAACAAAGCTATTTGAATCAAATGAAAGTCAAATACATTCTACAAAGCTATTTGAATTAAATGAAAGTCAAACACATTCAAACAAAGCTAAATGAATCAAATAAAGTTAAACACATTCAAACAAAGCTAATTGAATCATATGAAAGTCAAACACATTCAAACAAAGCTAATTGAATCAAATAAAAGTCAAACACATTCAATCAAAGCTATTTGAATCAAATGAAAGTCAAATACATTCTACAAAGCTAATTGAATCAAATGAAAGTCAATCACATTCAAACAAAGCTATTTGAATCAAATGAAAGTCAAACACATTCAAACAAAGCTAATTGAATCATATGAAAGTCAAACACATTCAAACAAACCTAATTAAATCAAATGAAAATCAAACATATTCAATCAAAGCTATTTGAATCAAATGAAAGTCAAATACATTCTACAAAACTAATTGAATCAAATGAAAATCAATCACATTCAAACAAAGCTATTTAAATCAAATGAAAGTCAAACACATTCGAACAAAGCTAATAGAATATAATGAAAGTCAAACACATTCAAACAAAGCTTTCGAATCAAATGAAAGTCAAATATATTCTACAAAGCTAATTGAATAAAATGAAAGTCAAACACATTCAAACAAAGCTATTTGAATCAAATGAAAGTCAAATACATTCTACAAAGCTAATTGAATCAAATGAAAGTCAAACACATTCAAACAAAGCTATTTGAATCAAATGAGAGTGAAATAAATTCAAACAAAGCTAATTTAATCAAATAAAAGTAAAATACATTCTACAAAGCTAATTGAATCAAATGAAAGTCAAACACATTCAATCAAAGCTATTTGAATCAAATGAAAGTCAAATACATTCTACAAAGCTAATTTAATCAAATGAAAGTCAATCACATTCAAACAAAGCTATTTGAATCAAATGAAAGTCAAATACATTCTACCAAGCTATTTGAATTAAATGAAAGTCAAACACATTCAAACAAAGCTAAATGAATCAAATAAAGTTAAACACATTCAAACAAAGCTAATTGAATCATATGAAAGTCAAACACATTCAAACAAAGCTAATTGAATCAAATAAAAGTCAAACACATTCAATCAAAGCTATTTGAATCAAATGAAAGTCAAATACATTCTACAAAGCTAATTGAATCTAATGAAAGTCAATCACATTCAAACAAAGCTATTTGAATCAAATGAAAGTCAAACACATTCAAACAAAGCTAATTGAATCATATGAAAGTCAAACACATTCAAACAAACCTAATTGAATCAAATGAAAATCAAACATATTCAAACAAAGCTATTTGAATCAAATGAAAGTCAAATACATTCTACATAGCTATTTGAATCAAATGAAAGCGAAATACATTCTACAAAGCTATTTGAATCAAATGAGAGTCAAATACATTCAAACAAAGCAAATTAAATCAAATAAGAGTCGAATACATTCAACAAAGCTAATTGAATCAAATGATAGTTAAACACATTCAAACAAAGCTATTTGAATGAAATAAAAGTCATATACATTCTACAAAGCTAATTGAATCAAATGAAATTTACACATATTCAAACAAAGCTATTTGAATCAAATGAAAGTCAAACACATTCAATCAAAGCTATTTGAATCAAATGAAAGTACAATACATTCTACAAAGCTAATTTAATCAAATGAAAGTCAATCACATTCAAACAAAGCTATTTGAATCAAATGAAAGTCAAATACATTCTACAAAGCTATTTGAATTAAATGAAAGTCAAACACATTCAAACAAAGCTAAATGAATCAAATAAAGTTAAACACATTCAAACAAAGCTAATTGAATCATATGAAAGTCAAACACATTCAAACAAAGCTAATTGAATCAAATAAAAGTCAAACACATTCAATCAAAGCTATTTGAATCAAATGAAAGTCAAATACATTCTACAAAGCTAATTGAATCAAATGAAAGTCAATCACATTCAAACAAAGCTATTTGAATCAAATGAAAGTCAAACACATTCAAACAAAGCTAATTGAATCATATGAAAGTCAAACACATTCAAACAAACCTAATTGAATCAAATGAAAATCAAACATATTCTAACAAAGCTATTTGAATCAAATGAAAGTCAAATACATTCTACATAGCTATTTGAATCAAATGAAAGTGAAATAGATTCTACAAAGCTATTTGAATCAAATGAGAGTCAAATACATTCAAACAAAGCAAATTAAATCAAATAAGAGTCGAATACATTCAACAAAGCTAATTGAATCAAATGATAGTTAAACACATTCAAACAAAGCTATTTGAATGAAATAAAAGTCATATACATTCTACAAAGCTAATTGAATCAAATGAAATTTACACATATTCAAACAAAGCTATTTGAATCAAATGAAAGTCAAACACATTCAATCAAAGCTATTTGAATCAAATGAAAGTCAAATACATTCTACAAAGCTAATTTAATCAAATCAAAGTCAATCACATTCAAACAAAGCTATTTGAATCAAATGAAAGTCAAATACATTCTACAAAGCTATTTGAATTAAATGAAAGTCAAACACATTCAAACAAAGCTAAATGAATCAAATAAAGTTAAACACATTCAAACAAAGCTAATTGAATCATATGAAAGTCAAACACATTCAAACAAAGCTAATTGAATCAAATAAAAGTCAAACACATTCAATCAAAGCTATTTGAATCAAATGAAAGTCAAATACATTCTACAAAGCTAATTGAATCAAATGAAAGTCAATCACATTCAAACAAAGCTATTTGAATCAAATGAAAGTCAAACACATTCAAACAAAGCTAATTGAATCATATGAAAGTCAAACACATTCAAACAAACCTAATTAAATCAAATGAAAATCAAACATATTCAATCAAAGCTATTTGAATCAAATGAAAGTCAAATACATTCTACAAAACTAATTGAATCAAATGAAAATCAATCACATTCAAACAAAGCTATTTAAATCAAATGAAAGTCAAACACATTCGAACAAAGCTAATAGAATATAATGAAAGTCAAACACATTCAAACAAAGCTTTCGAATCAAATGAAAGTCAAATATATTCTACAAAGCTAATTGAATAAAATGAAAGTCAAACACATTCAAACAAAGCTATTTGAATCAAATGAAAGTCAAATACATTCTACAAAGCTAATTGAATCAAATGAAAGTCAAACACATTCAAACAAAGCTATTTGAATCAAATGAGAGTGAAATAAATTCAAACAAAGCTAATTTCATCAAATAAAAGTAAAATACATTCTACAAAGCTAATTAAATCAAATGAAAGTCAAACACATTCAATCAAAGCTATTTGAATCAAATGAAAGTCAAATACATTCTACAAAGCTAATTTAATCAAATGAAAGTCAATCACATTCAAACAAAGCTATTTGAATCAAATGAAAGTCAAATACATTCTACAAAGCTATTTGAATTAAATGAAAGTCAAACACATTCAAACAAAGCTAAATGAATCAAATAAAGTTAAACACATTCAAACAAAGCTAATTGAATCATATGAAAGTCAAACACATTCAAACAAAGCTAATTGAATCAAATAAAAGTCAAACACATTCAATCAAAGCTATTTGAATCAAATGAAAGTCAAATACATTCTACAAAGCTAATTGAATCTAATGAAAGTCAATCACATTCAAACAAAGCTATTTGAATCAAATGAAAGTCAAACACATTCAAACAAAGCTAATTGAATCATATGAAAGCCAAACACATTCAAACAAACCTAATTGAATCAAATAAAAATCAAACATATTCAAACAAACCTATTTGAATCAAATGAAAGTCAAATACATTCTACATAGCTATTTGAATCAAATGAAAGTGAAATACATTCTACAAAGCTATTTGAATCAAATGAGAGTCAAATACATTCAAACAAAGCAAATTAAATCAAATAAGAGTCGAATACATTCAACAAAGCTAATTGAATCAAATGATAGTTAAACACATTCAAACAAAGCTATTTGAATGAAATAAAAGTCATATACATTCTACAAAGCTAATTGAATCAAATGAAATTTACACATATTCAAACAAAGCTATTTGAATCAAATGAAAGTCAAACACATTCAATTAAAGCTATTTGAATCAAATGAAAGTCAAATACATTCTACAAAGCTAATTTAATCAAATGAAAGTCAATCACATTCAAACAAAGCTATTTGAATCAAATGAAAGTCAAATACATTCTACAAAGCTATTTGAATTAAATGAAAGTCAAATACATTCTACAAAGCTATTTGAATCAAATGAGAGTCAAATACATTCAAACAAAGCAAATTAAATCAAATAAGAGTCGAATACATTTAACAAAGCTAATTGAATCAAATGATAGTTAAATACATTCAAACAAAGCTATTTGAATGAAATAAAAGTCATATACATTCTACAAAGCTAATTGAATCAAATGAAAGTCAAACATTTTCAAACAAAGCTATTTGAATCAAATGAGAGTCATATACATTCTACAAAGCTAATTGAATAATATGAAAGTCAAACACATTCAAACAAAGCCTTTTAAATCAAATGAATGTCAAACACATTAAAAAAAAAGCTTTTTAATTTAAATGAAAGTCAAACACATTCAAACAAACCTATATAAATCAAATGAAAGTGAAATGCATTCTACAAAGCAAATTGAATCAAATGAAATTCAAACACATTCAAACAAAGCTATTTGAATCAAATGAAAGTCAAATTCATTGTACAAAGCTAATTGAATAAAATGAAAGTCAAACACATTCAAACAAAGCTATTTGAATCAAATGAAAGTCAAATACATTCTACAAAGCTAATTGAATTAAATGAAAGTCAAACACATTCAAACAAAGCTAAATGAATCAAATAAAGTAAAACACATTCAAACAAAGCTAATTGAATCATATGAAAGTCAAACATATTCAAACAAAGCTAATTGAATCAAATGAAAGTCAAACACAATCAATCAAAGCTATTTGAATCAAATGAAAGTCAAATACATTCTAAAAAGCTAATTGAATCAAATGAAACTCAATCACATTCAAACAAAGCTATTTGAATCAAATGAAAGTCAAACACATTCAAACAAAGCTAATTGAATCATATGAAAGTCAAACACATTCAAACAAACCTAATTGAATCAAATGAAAATCAAACATATTCAATCAAAGCTATTTGAATCAAATGAAAGTCAAATACATTCTACAAAACTAATTAAATCAAATGAAAGTCAAACACATTCAAACAAACCTAATTGAATCAAATGAAAATCAAACATATTCAATCAAAGCCATTTTAATGAAATGAATGTCAAATACGTTCTACAAAGCTAATTGTATCAAATGAAAGTCATACACATTCAAATAAAGCTATTTTAATCAAATGAAAGTCAAACGCATTCAAACAAAGCTATTTGAATCAAATGAAAGTCAAACACATTGAATCAAAGCTATTTGAATCAAATGAAAGTCAAATACATTCTACAAAGCTAATTTAATCAAATGAAAGTCAATCACATTCAAACAAAGCTAATTGAATCATATGAAAGTTAAACACATTCAAACAAAGCTAATTGAATCAAATAAAAGTCAAACACATTCAATCAAAGCTATTTGAATCAAATGAAAGTCATATACATTCTACAAAGCTAATTAAATCAAATAAGAGTCGAATACATTCAACAAAGCTAATTGAATCAAATGATAGTTAAACACATTCAAACAAAGCTATTTGAATGAAATAAAAGTCATATACATTCTACAAAGCTAATTGAATCAAATGAAATTTACACATATTCAAACAAAGCTATTTGAATCAAATGAAAGTCAAACACATTCAATCAAAGCTATTTGAATCAAATGAAAGTCAAATACATTCTACAAAGCTAATTTAATCAAATCAAAGTCAATCACATTCAAACAAAGCTATTTGAATCAAATGAAAGTCAAATACATTCTACAAAGCTATTTGAATTAAATGAAAGTCAAACACATTCAAACAAAGCTAAATGAATCAAATAAAGTTAAACACATTCAAACAAAGCTAATTGAATCATATGAAAGTCAAACACATTCAAACAAAGCTAATTGAATCAAATAAAAGTCAAACACATTCAATCAAAGCTATTTGAATCAAATGAAAGTCAAATACATTCTACAAAGCTAATTGAATCAAATGAAAGTCAATCACATTCAAACAAAGCTATTTGAATCAAATGAAAGTCAAACACATTCAAACAAAGCTAATTGAATCATATGAAAGTCAAACACATTCAAACAAACCTAATTAAATCAAATGAAAATCAAACATATTCAATCAAAGCTATTTGAATCAAATGAAAGTCAAATACATTCTACAAAACTAATTGAATCAAATGAAAATCAATCACATTCAAACAAAGCTATTTAAATCAAATGAAAGTCAAACACATTCGAACAAAGCTAATAGAATATAATGAAAGTCAAACACATTCAAACAAAGCTTTCGAATCAAATGAAAGTCAAATATATTCTACAAAGCTAATTGAATAAAATGAAAGTCAAACACATTCAAACAAAGCTATTTGAATCAAATGAAAGTCAAATACATTCTACAAAGCTAATTGAATCAAATGAAAGTCAAACACATTCAAACAAAGCTATTTGAATCAAATGAGAGTGAAATAAATTCAAACAAAGCTAATTTCATCAAATAAAAGTAAAATACATTCTACAAAGCTAATTAAATCAAATGAAAGTCAAACACATTCAATCAAAGCTATTTGAATCAAATGAAAGTCAAATACATTCTACAAAGCTAATTTAATCAAATGAAAGTCAATCACATTCAAACAAAGCTATTTGAATCAAATGAAAGTCAAATACATTCTACAAAGCTATTTGAATTAAATGAAAGTCAAACACATTCAAACAAAGCTAAATGAATCAAATAAAGTTAAACACATTCAAACAAAGCTAATTGAATCATATGAAAGTCAAACACATTCAAACAAAGCTAATTGAATCAAATAAAAGTCAAACACATTCAATCAAAGCTATTTGAATCAAATGAAAGTCAAATACATTCTACAAAGCTAATTGAATCTAATGAAAGTCAATCACATTCAAACAAAGCTATTTGAATCAAATGAAAGTCAAACACATTCAAACAAAGCTAATTGAATCATATGAAAGTCAAACACATTCAAACAAACCTAATTGAATCAAATGAAAATCAAACATATTCAAACAAAGCTATTTGAATCAAATGAAAGTCAAATACATTCTACATAGCTATTTGAATCAAATGAAAGTGAAATACATTCTACAAAGCTATTTGAATCAAATGAGAGTCAAATACATTCAAACAAAGCAAATTTAATCAAATAAGAGTCGAATACATTCAACAAAGCTAATTGAATCAAATGATAGTTAAACACATTCAAACAAAGCTATTTGAATGAAATAAAAGTCATATACATTCTACAAAGCTAATTGAATCAAATGAAATTTACACATATTCAAACAAAGCTATTTGAATCAAATGAAAGTCAAACACATTCAATTAAAGCTATTTGAATCAAATGAAAGTCAAATACATTCTACAAAGCTAATTTAATCAAATGAATGTCAATCACATTCAAACAAAGCTATTTGAATCAAATGAAAGTCAAATACATTCTACAAAGCTATTTGAATAAAATGAAAGTCAAATACATTCTACAAAGCTATTTGAATCAAATGAGAGTCAAATACATTCAAACAAAGCAAATTAAATCAAATAAGAGTCGAATACATTTAACAAAGCTAATTGAATCAAATGATAGTTAAACACATTCAAACAAAGCTATTTGAATGAAATAAAAGTCATATACATTCTACAAAGCTAATTGAATCAAATGAAAGTCAAACATTTTCAAACAAAGCTATTTGAATCAAATGAGAGTCATATACATTCTACAAAGCTAATTGAATAATATGAAAGTCAAACACATTCAAACAAAGCCTTTTAAATCAAATGAATGTCAAACACATTAAAAAAAAAAGCTTTTTAATTTAAATGAAAGTCAATCACATTCAAACAAAGCTATTTGAATCAAATGAAAGTCAAATACATTCTACAAAGCTATTTGAATTAAATGAAAGTCAAACACATTCAAACAAAGCTAAATGAATCAAATAATGTAAAACACATTCAAACAAAGCTAATTGAATCATATGAAAGTCAAACATATTCAAACAAAGCTAATTGAATCAAATGAAAGTCAAACACAATCAATCAAAGCTATTTGAATCAAATGAAAGTCAAATACATTCTAAAAAGCTAATTGAATCAAATGAAACTCAATCACATTCAAACAAAGCTATTTGAATCAAATGAAAGTCAAACACATTCAAACAAAGCTAATTGAATCATATGAAAGTCAAACACATTCAAACAAACCTAATTGAATCAAATGAAAATCAAACATATTCAATCAAAGCTATTTGAATCAAATGAAAGTCAAATACATTCTACAAAACTAATTAAATCAAATGAAAGTCAAACACATTCAAACAAACCTAATTGAATCAAATGAAAATCAAACATATTCAATCAAAGCCATTTTAATCAAATGAATGTCAAATACGTTCAACAAAGCTAATTGTATCAAATGAAAGTCATACACATTCAAATAAAGCTATTTTAATCAAATGAAAGTCAAACGCATTCAAACAAAGCTATTTGAATCAAATGAAAGTCAAATACATTCTACAAAGCTAATTTAATCAAATGAAAGTCAATCACATTCAAACAAAGCTATTTGAATCAAATGAAAGTCAAATACATTCTACAAAGCTATTTGAATTAAATGAAAGTCAAACACATTCAAACAAAGCTAAATGAATCAAATAAAGTTAAACACATTCAAACAAAGCTAATTGAATCATATGAAAGTCAAACACATTCAAACAAAGCTAATTGAATCAAATAAAAGTCAAACACATTCAATCAAAGCTATTTGAATCAAATGAAAGTCAAATACATTCTACAAAGCTAATTGAATCTAATGAAAGTCAATCACATTCAAACAAAGCTATTTGAATCAAATGAAAGTCAAACACATTCAAACAAAGCTAATTGAATCATATGAAAGTCAAACACATTCAAACAAACCTAATTGAATCAAATGAAAATCAAACATATTCAAACAAAGCTATTTGAATCAAATGAAAGTCAAATACATTCTACATAGCTATTTGAATCAAATGAAAGTGAAATACATTCTACAAAGCTATTTGAATCAAATGAGAGTCAAATACATTCAAACAAAGCAAATTAAATCAAATAAGAGTCGAATACATTCAACAAAGCTAATTGAATCAAATGATAGTTAAACACATTCAAACAAAGCTATTTGAATGAAATAAAAGTCATATACATTCTACAAAGCTAATTGAATCAAATGAAATTTACACATATTCAAACAAAGCTATTTGAATCAAATGAAAGTCAAACACATTCAATTAAAGCTATTTGAATCAAATGAAAGTCAAATACATTCTACAAAGCTAATTTAATCAAATGAAAGTCAATCACATTCAAACAAAGCTATTTGAATCAAATGAAAGTCAAATACATTCTACAAAGCTATTTGAATAAAATGAAAGTCAAATACATTCTACAAAGCTATTTGAATCAAATGAGAGTCAAATACATTCAAATAAAGCAAATTAAATCAAATAAGAGTCGAATACATTTAACAAAGCTAATTGAATCAAATGATAGTTAAACACATTCAAACAAAGCTATTTGAATGAAATAAAAGTCATATACATTCTACAAAGCTAATTGAATCAAATGAAATTCAAACACATTCAAACAAAGCTATTTGAATCAAATGAAAGTCAAATTCATTGTACAAAGCTAATTGAATAAAATGAAAGTCAAACACATTCAAACAAAGCTATTTGAATCAAATGAAAGTCAAATACATTCTACAAAGCTAATTGAATTAAATGAAAGTCAAACACATTCAAACAAAGCTAAATGAATCAAATAAAGTAAAACACATTCAAACAAAGCTAATTGAATCATATGAAAGTCAAACATATTCAAACAAAGCTAATTGAATCAAATGAAAGTCAAACACAATCAATCAAAGCTATTTGAATCAAATGAAAGTCAAATACATTCTAAAAAGCTAATTGAATCAAATGAAACTCAATCACATTCAAACAAAGCTATTTGAATCAAATGAAAGTCAAACACATTCAAACAAAGCTAATTGAATCATATGAAAGTCAAACACATTCAAACAAACCTAATTGAATCAAATGAAAATCAAACATATTCAATCAAAGCTATTTGAATCAAATGAAAGTCAAATACATTCTACAAAGCTAATTTAATCAAATGAAAGTCAAACACAATCAATCAAAGCTATTTGAATCAAATGAAAGTCAAATACATTCTAAAAAGCTAATTGAATCAAATGAAACTCAATCACATTCAAACAAAGCTATTTGAATCAAATGAAAGTCATATACATTCTACAAAGCTAATTAAATCAAATGAAAGTCAATCACATTCAAACAAAGCTATTTGAATCAAATGAAAGTCAAATACATTCTACAAAGCTATTTGAATCAAATGAAAGTCAAATACATTCTACAAAGCTATTTGAATCAAATGAGAGTCAAATACATTCAAACAAAGCAAATTAAATCAAATGAAAGTCAATCACATTCAATCAAAGCTATTTCAATCAAATGAAAGTCATATACATTCTACAAAGCTAATTAAATCAAATGAAAGTCAATCACATTCAAACAAAGCTATTTGAATCAAATGAAAGTCAAATACATTCTACAAAGCTAATTGAATCAAATGAAAGTCAAATACATTCTACAAAGCTATTTGAATCAAATGAGAGTCAAATACATTCAAACAAAGCAAATTAAATCAAATAAGAGTCGAATACATTCAACAAAGCTAATTGAATCAAATGATAGTTAAACACATTGAAACAAAGCTAATTGAATCAAATGAAAGTCAAACACATTCAATCAAAGCTATTAGAATCAAATGAAAGTCAAATACATTCTACAAAGCTAATTGAATCAAATAAAAGTCAATCACATTCAAACAAAGCTATTTGAATCAAATGAAAGTCAAACACATTCAAACAAAGCTAATTGAATCATATGAAAGTCAAACACATTCAAACAAACCTAATTGAATCAAATGAAAATCAAACATATCCAATCAAAGCTATTTGAATCAAATGAAAGTCAAATACATTCTACAAAACTAATTGAATCAAATGAAAGTTAATCACATTCAAACAAAGCTATTTAAATCAAATGAAAGTCAAACACATTCGAACAAAGATAATTGAATCAAATGAAAGTCAAACACATTCAAACAAAGCTTTCGAATCAAATGAAAGTCAAATATATTCTACAAAGCTAATTGAATCAAATGAAAGTCAAACACATTCAAACAAAGCTATTTGAATCAAATGAAAGTCAAATACATTCTACAAAGCTAATTGAATCAAATGAAAGTCAAACACATTCAAACAAAGCTAAATGAATCAAATAAAGTTAAACACATTCAAACAAAGCTAATTGAATCATATGAAAGTCAAACACATTCAAACAATGCTAATTGAATCAAATAAAAGTCAAACACATTCAATCAAAGTTATTTGAATCAAATGAAAGTCAAATACATTCTACAAAGCTAATTGAATCAAATGAAAGTCAATCACATTCAAACAAAGCTAATTGAATCATATGAAAGTCAAACACATTCAAACAAAGCTTTCGAATCAAATGAAAGTCAAATATATTCTACAAAGCTAATTGAATAAAATGAAAGTCAAACACATTCAAACAAAGCTATTTGAATAAAATGAAAGTCAAATACATTCTACAAAGCTAATTGAATCAAATGAAAGTCAAACACATTCAAACAAAGCTATTTGAATCAAATGAGAGTGAAATAAATTCAAACAAAGCTAATTTAATCAAATAAAAGTAAAATACATTCTACAAAGCTAATTGAATCAAATGAAAGTCAAACACATTCAAACAAAGTTATTTGATTCAAATGAAAGTTAAATACATTCTACAAAGCTAAATGAATTAAATGAAAGTCAAACACATTCAAGCAAAGCTAAATGAATCAAATGAAAGTCAAACACTTTCAAACAAAGCTAATTGAATCATAAGAAAGTCAAATATATTCTACAAAGCTAATTGAATCAAATGAAAGTCAATCACATTCAAACAAAGCTAAATGAATCAAATAAAGTTAAACACATTCAAACAAAGCTATTTGAATCAAATGAAAGTCAAATACATTCTACAAAGCTATTTGAATCAAATGAGAGTCAAATACATTCAAACAAAGCAAATTAAATCAAATAAGAGTCGAATACATTCAACAAAGCTAATTGAATCAAATGATAGTTAAACACATTCAAACAAAGCTATTTGAATGAAATAAAAGTCATATACATTCTACAAAGCTAATTGAATCAAATGAAATTTACACATATTCAAACAAAGCTATTTGAATCAAATGAAAGTCAAACACATTCAATCAAAGCTATTTGAATCAAATGAAAGTCAAATACATTCTACAAAGCTAATTTAATCAAATGAAAGTCAATCACATTCAAACAAAGCTATTTGAATCAAATGAAAGTCAAATACATTCTACAAAGCTATTTGAATCAAATGAGAGTCAAATACATTCAAACAAAGCAAATTAAATAAAATAAGAGTCGAATACTTTCAACAAAGCTAATTAAATCAAACGATAGTTAAACACATTCAAACAAAGCTATTTGAATGAAATAAAAGTCATATACATTCTACAAAGCTAATTGAATCAAATGAAAGTCAAACATATTCAAACAAAGCTATTTGAATCAAATGAGAGTCATATACATTCTACAAAGCTAATTGAATCAAATAAAGTTAAACACATTCAAACAAAGCTAAATGAATTAAATAAAGTTAAACACATTCAAACAAAGCTAATTGAATCATATGAAAGTCAAACACATTCAAACAAAGCTAATTGAATCAAATAAAAGTCAAACACATTCAATCAAAGCTATTTGAATCAAATGAAAGTCAAATACATTCTACAAAGCTAATTGAATCTAATGAAAGTCAATCACATTCAAACAAAGCTATTTGAATCAAATGAAAGTCAAACACATTCAAACAAAGCTAATTGAATCATATGAAAGTCAAACACATTCAAACAAACCTAATTGAATCAAATGAAAATCAAACATATTCAAACAAAGCTATTTGAATCAAATGAAAGTCAAATACATTCTACATAGCTATTTGAATCAAATGAAAGTGAAATACATTCTACAAAGCTATTTGAATCAAATGAGAGTCAAATACATTCAAACAAAGCAAATTAAATCAAATAAGAGTCGAATACATTCAACAAAGCTAATTGAATCAAATGATAGTTAAACACATTCAAACAAAGCTATTTGAATGAAATAAAAGTCATATACATTCTACAAAGCTAATTGAATCAAATGAAATTTACACATATTCAAACAAAGCTATTTGAATCAAATGAAAGTCAAACACATTCAATTAAAGCTATTTGAATCAAATGAAAGTCAAATACATTCTACAAAGCTAATTTAATCAAATGAAAGTCAATCACATTCAAACAAAGCTATTTGAATCAAATGAAAGTCAAATACATTCTACAAAGCTATTTGAATAAAATGAAAGTCAAATACATTCTACAAAGCTATTTGAATCAAATGAGAGTCAAATACATTCAAATAAAGCAAATTAAATCAAATAAGAGTCGAATACATTTAACAAAGCTAATTGAATCAAATGATAGTTAAACACATTCAAACAAAGCTATTTGAATGAAATAAAAGTCATATACATTCTACAAAGCTAATTGAATCAAATGAAATTCAAACACATTCAAACAAAGCTATTTGAATCAAATGAAAGTCAAATTCATTGTACAAAGCTAATTGAATAAAATGAAAGTCAAACACATTCAAACAAAGCTATTTGAATCAAATGAAAGTCAAATACATTCTACAAAGCTAATTGAATTAAATGAAAGTCAAACACATTCAAACAAAGCTAAATGAATCAAATAAAGTAAAACACATTCAAACAAAGCTAATTGAATCATATGAAAGTCAAACATATTCAAACAAAGCTAATTGAATCAAATGAAAGTCAAACACAATCAATCAAAGCTATTTGAATCAAATGAAAGTCAAATACATTCTAAAAAGCTAATTGAATCAAATGAAACTCAATCACATTCAAACAAAGCTATTTGAATCAAATGAAAGTCAAACACATTCAAACAAAGCTAATTGAATCATATGAAAGTCAAACACATTCAAACAAACCTAATTGAATCAAATGAAAATCAAACATATTCAATCAAAGCTATTTGAATCAAATGAAAGTCAAATACATTCTACAAAACTAATTAAATCAAATGAAAGTTAAACACATTCAAACAAACCTAATTGAATCAAATGAAAATCAAACATATTCAATCAAAGCCATTTTAATCAAATGAATGTCAAATACGTTCAACAAAGCTAATTGTATCAAATGAAAGTCATACACATTCAAATAAAGCTATTTTAATCAAATGAAAGTCAAACGCATTCAAACAAAGCTATTTGAATCAAATGAAAGTCAAACACATTGAATCAAAGCTATTTGAATCAAATGAAAGTCAAATACATTCTACAAAGCTAATTTAATCAAATGAAAGTCAAACACAATCAATCAAAGCTATTTGAATCAAATGAAAGTCAAATACATTCTAAAAAGCTAATTGAATCAAATGAAACTCAATCACATTCAAACAAAGCTATTTGAATCAAATGAAAGTCATATACATTCTACAAAGCTAATTAAATCAAATGAAAGTCAATCACATTCAAACAAAGCTATTTGAATCAAATGAAAGTCAAATACATTCTACAAAGCTATTTGAATCAAATGAAAGTCAAATACATTCTACAAAGCTATTTGAATCAAATGAGAGTCAAATACATTCAAACAAAGCAAATTAAATCAAATGAAAGTCAATCACATTCAATCAAAGCTATTTGAATCAAATGAAAGTCATATACATTCTACAAAGCTAATTAAATCAAATGAAAGTCAATCACATTCAAACAAAGCTATTTGAATCAAATGAAAGTCAAATACATTCTACAAAGCTAATTGAATCAAATGAAAGTCAAATACATTCTACAAAGCTATTTGAATCAAATGAGAGTCAAATACATTCAAACAAAGCAAATTAAATCAAATAAGAGTCGAATACATTCAACAAAGCTAATTGAATCAAATGATAGTTAAACACATTGAAACAAAGCTAATTGAATCAAATGAAAGTCAAACACATTCAATCAAAGCTATTAGAATCAAATGAAAGTCAAATACATTCTACAAAGCTAATTGAATCAAATAAAAGTCAATCACATTCAAACAAAGCTATTTGAATCAAATGAAAGTCAAACACATTCAAACAAAGCTAATTGAATCATATGAAAGTCAAACACATTCAAACAAACCTAATTGAATCAAATGAAAATCAAACATATCCAATCAAAGCTATTTGAATCAAATGAAAGTCAAATACATTCTACAAAACTAATTGAATCAAATGAAAGTTAATCACATTCAAACAAAGCTATTTAAATCAAATGAAAGTCAAACACATTCGAACAAAGATAATTGAATCAAATGAAAGTCAAACACATTCAAACAAAGCTTTCGAATCAAATGAAAGTCAAATATATTCTACAAAGCTAATTGAATCAAATGAAAGTCAAACACATTCAAACAAAGCTATTTGAATCAAATGAAAGTCAAATACATTCTACAAAGCTAATTGAATCAAATGAAAGTCAAACACATTCAAACAAAGCTAAATGAATCAAATAAAGTTAAACACATTCAAACAAAGCTAATTGAATCATATGAAAGTCAAACACATTCAAACAATGCTAATTGAATCAAATAAAAGTCAAACACATTCAATCAAAGTTATTTGAATCAAATGAAAGTCAAATACATTCTACAAAGCTAATTGAATCAAATGAAAGTCAATCACATTCAAACAAAGCTATTTGAATCAAATGAAAGTCAAACACATTCAAACAAAGCTAATTGAATCATATGAAAGTCAAACACATTCAAACAAAGCTTTCGAATCAAATGAAAGTCAAATATATTCTACAAAGCTAATTGAATAAAATGAAAGTCAAACACATTCAAACAAAGCTATTTGAATAAAATCAAAGTCAAATACATTCTACAAAGCTAATTGAATCAAATGAAAGTCAAACACATTCAAACAAAGCTATTTGAATCAAATGAGAGTGAAATAAATTCAAACAAAGCTAATTTAATCAAATAAAAGTAAAATACATTCTACAAAGCTAATTGAATCAAATGAAAGTCAAACACATTCAAACAAAGTTATTTGATTCAAATGAAAGTTAAATACATTCTACAAAGCTAAATGAATTAAATGAAAGTCAAACACATTCAAGCAAAGCTAAATGAATCAAATGAAAGTCAAACACTTTCAAACAAAGCTAATTGAATCATAAGAAAGTCAAATATATTCTACAAAGCTAATTGAATCAAATGAAAGTCAATCACATTCAAACAAAGCTAAATGAATCAAATAAAGTTAAACACATTCAAACAAAGCTATTTGAATCAAATGAAAGTCAAATACATTCTACAAAGCTATTTGAATCAAATGAGAGTCAAATACATTCAAACAAAGCAAATTAAATCAAATAAGAGTCGAATACATTCAACAAAGCTAATTGAATCAAATGATAGTTAAACACATTCAAACAAAGCTATTTGAATGAAATAAAAGTCATATACATTCTACAAAGCTAATTGAATCAAATGAAATTTACACATATTCAAACAAAGCTATTTGAATCAAATGAAAGTCAAACACATTCAATCAAAGCTATTTGAATCAAATGAAAGTCAAATACATTCTACAAAGCTAATTTAATCAAATGAAAGTCAATCACATTCAAACAAAGCTATTTGAATCAAATGAAAGTCAAATACATTCTACAAAGCTATTTGAATCAAATGAGAGTCAAATACATTCAAACAAAGCAAATTAAATAAAATAAGAGTCGAATACTTTCAACAAAGCTAATTAAATCAAACGATAGTTAAACACATTCAAACAAAGCTATTTGAATGAAATAAAAGTCATATACATTCTACAAAGCTAATTGAATCAAATGAAAGTCAAACATATTCAAACAAAGCTATTTGAATCAAATGAGAGTCATATACATTCTACAAAGCTAATTGAATCAAATAAAGTTAAACACATTCAAACAAAGCTAAATGAATCAAATAAAGTTAAACACATTCAAACAAAGCTAATTGAATCATATGAAAGTCAAACACATTCAATCAAAGCTATTTGAATCAAATGAAAGTCAAATACATTCTACAAAGCTAATTTAATCAAATCAAAGTCAATCACATTCAAACAAAGCTATTTGAATCAAATGAAAGTCAAATACATTCTACAAAGCTATTTGAATTAAATGAAAGTCAAACACATTCAAACAAAGCTAAATGAATCAAATAAAGTTAAACACATTCAAACAAAGCTAATTGAATCATATGAAAGTCAAACACATTCAAACAAAGCTAATTGAATCAAATAAAAGTCAAACACATTCAATCAAAGCTATTTGAATCAAATGAAAGTCAAATACATTCTACAAAGCTAATTGAATAAAATGAAAGTCAATCACATTCAAACAAAGCTATTTGAATCAAATGAAAGTCAAACACATTCAAACAAAGCTAATTGAATCATATGAAAGTCAAACACATTCAAACAAACCTAATTGAATCAAATGAAAATCAAACATATTCAATCAAAGCTATTTGAATCAAATGAAAGTCAAACACATTCGAACAAAGCTAATTGAATCAAATGAAAGTCAAACACATTCAAACAAAGCTTTCGAATCAAATGAAAGTCAAATATATTCTACAAAGCTAATTGAATAAAATGAAAGTCAAACACATTCAAACAAAGCTATTTGAATCAAATGAAAGTCAAATACATTCTACAAAGCTAATTGAATCAAATGAAAGTCAAACACATTCAAACGAAGCTATTTGAATCAAATGAGAGTGAAATAAATTCAAACAAAGCTAATTTAATCAAATAAAAGTAAAATACATTCTACAAAGCTAATTGAATCAAATGAAAGTCAAACACATTCTAACAAAGGTTTTTAATTTAAATGAAAGTCAAATACATTCTACAAAGCTAATTGAATCAAATGAAAGTCAAACACATTCAAACAAAGCTATTTGAATCAAAAGAAAGTCAAATACATTCTACAAAGCTAATTGAATCAAATGAAAGTCAAACACATTCAAACAAAGTTATTTGATTCAAATGAAATTTAAATACATTCTACAAAGCTATTTGAATTAAATGAAAATCAAACACATTCAAGCAAAGCTAAATGAATTAAATGAAAGTCAAACACTTTCAAACAAAGCTAATTGAATCATATGAAAGTCAAATATATTCTACAAAGCTAATTGAATCAAATGAAAGTCAATCACATTCAAACAAAGCTATTTGAATCAAATGAAAGTAAAATACATTCTACATAGCTATTTGAATCGAATGAAAGTCAAATACATTCTACAAAGCTATTTGAATCAAATGAGAGTCAAATACATTCAAACAAAGCAAATTAAATCAAATAAGAGTCGAATACATTCAACAAAGCTAATTGAATCAAATGATACTTAAACACATTCAAACAAAGCTATTTGAATGAAATAAAAGTCATATACTTTCTACAAAGCTATTTGAATCAAATGAGAGTCAAATACATTCAAACAAAGCAAATTAAATCAAATAAGAGTCGAATACATTCAACAAAGCTAATTGAATCAAATGATAGTTAAACACATTCAAACAAAGCTATTTGAATGAAATAAAAGTCATATACATTCTACAAAGCTAATTGAATCAAATGAAATTTACACATATTCAAACAAAGCTATTTGAATCAAATGAAAGTCAAACACATTCAATCAAAGCTATTTGAATCAAATGAAAGTCAAATACATTCTACAAAGCTAATTTAATCAAATGAAAGTCAATCACATTCAAACAAAGCTATTTGAATCAAATGAAAGTCAAATACATTCTACAAAGCTATTTGAATCAAATGAGAGTCAAATACATTCAAACAAAGCAAATTAAATAAAATAAGAGTCGAATACTTTCAACAAAGCTAATTAAATCAAACGATAGTTAAACACATTCAAACAAAGCTATTTGAATGAAATAAAAGTCATATACATTCTACAAAGCTAATTGAATCAAATGAAAGTCAAACATATTCAAACAAAGCTATTTGAATCAAATGAGAGTCATATACATTCTACAAAGCTAATTAAATCAAATGAAAGTCAATCACATTCAAACAAAGCTATTTGAATCAAATGAAAGTCAAATACATTCTACAAAGCTAATTGAATCAAATGAAAGTCAAATACATTCTACAAAGCTATTTGAATCAAATGAGAGTCAAATACATTCAAACAAAGCAAATTAAATCAAATAAGAGTCGAATACATTCAACAAAGCTAATTGAATCAAATGATAGTTAAACACATTGAAACAAAGCTAATTGAATCAAATGAAAGTCAAACACATTCAATCAAAGCTATTAGAATCAAATGAAAGTCAAATACATTCTACAAAGCTAATTGAATCAAATAAAAGTCAATCACATTCAAACAAAGCTATTTGAATCAAATGAAAGTCAAACACATTCAAACAAAGCTAATTGAATCATATGAAAGTCAAACACATTCAAACAAACCTAATTGAATCAAATGAAAATCAAACATATCCAATCAAAGCTATTTGAATCAAATGAAAGTCAAATACATTCTACAAAACTAATTGAATCAAATGAAAGTTAATCACATTCAAACAAAGCTATTTAAATCAAATGAAAGTCAAACACATTCGAACAAAGATAATTGAATCAAATGAAAGTCAAACACATTCAAACAAAGCTTTCGAATCAAATGAAAGTCAAATATATTCTACAAAGCTAATTGAATCAAATGAAAGTCAAACACATTCAAACAAAGCTATTTGAATCAAATGAAAGTCAAATACATTCTACAAAGCTAATTGAATCAAATGAAAGTCAAACACATTCAAACAAAGCTAAATGAATCAAATAAAGTTAAACACATTCAAACAAAGCTAATTGAATCATATGAAAGTCAAACACATTCAAACAATGCTAATTGAATCAAATAAAAGTGAAACACATTCAATCAAAGTTATTTGAATCAAATGAAAGTCAAATACATTCTACAAAGCTAATTGAATCAAATGAAAGTCAATCACATTCAAACAAAGCTATTTGAATCAAATGAAAGTCAAACACATTCAAACAAAGCTAATTGAATCATATGAAAGTCAAACACATTCAAACAAAGCTTTCGAATCAAATGAAAGTCAAATATATTCTACAAAGCTAATTGAATAAAATGAAAGTCAAACACATTCAAACAAAGCTATTTGAATAAAATGAAAGTCAAATACATTCTACAAAGCTAATTGAATCAAATGAAAGTCAAACACATTCAAACAAAGCTATTTGAATCAAATGAGAGTGAAATAAATTCAAACAAAGCTAATTTAATCAAATAAAAGTAAAATACATTCTACAAAGCTAATTGAATCAAATGAAAGTCAAACACATTCAAACAAAGTTATTTGATTCAAATGAAAGTTAAATACATTCTACAAAGCTAAATGAATTAAATGAAAGTCAAACACATTCAAGCAAAGCTAAATGAATCAAATGAAAGTCAAACACTTTCAAACAAAGCTAATTGAATCATAAGAAAGTCAAATATATTCTACAAAGCTAATTGAATCAAATGAAAGTCAATCACATTCAAACAAAGCTAAATGAATCAAATAAAGTTAAACACATTCAAACAAAGCTATTTGAATCAAATGAAAGTCAAATACATTCTACAAAGCTATTTGAATCAAATGAGAGTCAAATACATTCAAACAAAGCAAATTAAATCAAATAAGAGTCGAATACATTCAACAAAGCTAATTGAATCAAATGATAGTTAAACACATTCAAACAAAGCTATTTGAATGAAATAAAAGTCATATACATTCTACAAAGCTAATTGAATCAAATGAAATTTACACATATTCAAACAAAGCTATTTGAATCAAATGAAAGTCAAACACATTCAATCAAAGCTATTTGAATCAAATGAAAGTCAAATACATTCTACAAAGCTAATTTAATCAAATGAAAGTCAATCACATTCAAACAAAGCTATTTGAATCAAATGAAAGTCAAATACGTTCTACAAAGCTATTTGAATCAAATGAGAGTCAAATACATTCAAACAAAGCAAATTAAATAAAATAAGAGTCGAATACTTTCAACAAAGCTAATTAAATCAAACGATAGTTAAACACATTCAAACAAAGCTATTTGAATGAAATAAAAGTCATATACATTCTACAAAGCTAATTGAATCAAATGAAAGTCAAACATATTCAAACAAAGCTATTTGAATCAAATGAGAGTCATATACATTCTACAAAGCTAATTGAATCAAATAAAGTTAAACACATTCAAACAAAGCTAAATGAATTAAATAAAGTTAAACACATTCAAACAAAGCTAATTGAATCATATGAAAGTCAAACACATTCAAACAAAGCTAATTGAATCAAATAAAAGTCAAACACATTCAATCAAAGCTATTTGAATCAAATGAAAGTCAAATACATTCTACAAAGCTAATTGAATCTAATGAAAGTCAATCACATTCAAACAAAGCTATTTGAATCAAATGAAAGTCAAACACATTCAAACAAAGCTAATTGAATCATATGAAAGTCAAACACATTCAAACAAACCTAATTGAATCAAATGAAAATCAAACATATTCAAACAAAGCTAATTGAATCAAATGAAAGTCAAATACATTCTACATAGCTATTTGAATCAAATGAAAGTGAAATACATTCTACAAAGCTATTTGAATCAAATGAGAGTCAAATACATTCAAACAAAGCAAATTAAATCAAATAAGAGTCGAATACATTCAACAAAGCTAATTGAATCAAATGATAGTTAAACACATTCAAACAACGCTATTTGAATGAAATAAAAGTCATATACATTCTACAAAGCTAATTGAATCAAATGAAATTTACACATATTCAAACAAAGCTATTTGAATCAAATGAAAGTCAAACACATTCAATTAAAGCTATTTGAATCAAATGAAAGTCAAATACATTCTACACAGCTAATTTAATCAAATGAAAGTCAATCACATTCAAACAAAGCTATTTGAATCAAATGAAAGTCAAATACATTCTACAAAGCTATTTGAATAAAATGAAAGTCAAATACATTCTACAAAGCTATTTGAATCAAATGAGAGTCAAATACATTCAAATAAAGCAAATTAAATCAAATAAGAGTCGAATACATTTAACAAAGCTAATTGAATCAAATGATAGTTAAACACATTCAAACAAAGCTATTTGAATGAAATAAAAGTCATATACATTCTACAAAGCTAATTGAATCAAATGAAATTCAAACACATTCAAACAAAGCTATTTGAATCAAATGAAAGTCAAATTCATTGTACAAAGCTAATTGAATAAAATGAAAGTCAAACACATTCAAACAAAGCTATTTGAATCAAATGAAAGTCAAATACATTCTACAAAGCTAATTGAATTAAATGAAAGTCAAACACATTCAAACAAAGCTAAATGAATCAAATAAAGTAAAACACATTCAAACAAAGCTAATTGAATCATATGAAAGTCAAACATATTCAAACAAAGCTAATTGAATCAAATGAAAGTCAAACACAATCAATCAAAGCTATTTGAATCAAATGAAAGTCAAATACATTCTAAAAAGCTAATTGAATCAAATGAAACTCAATCACATTCAAACAAAGCTATTTGAATCAAATGAAAGTCAAACACATTCAAACAAAGCTAATTGAATCATATGAAAGTCAAACACATTCAAACAAACCTAATTGAATCAAATGAAAATCAAACATATTCAATCAAAGCTATTTGAATCAAATGAAAGTCAAATACATTCTACAAAACTAATTAAATCAAATGAAAGTCAAACACATTCAAACAAACCTAATTGAATCAAATGAAAATCAAACATATTCAATCAAAGCCATTTTAATCAAATGAATGTCAAATACGTTCAACAAAGCTAATTGTATCAAATGAAAGTCATACACATTCAAATAAAGCTATTTTAATCAAATGAAAGTCAAACGCATTCAAACAAAGCTATTTGAATCAAATGAAAGTCAAACACATTGAATCAAAGCTATTTGAATCAAATGAAAGTCAAATACATTCTACAAAGCTAATTTAATCAAATGAAAGTCAAACACAATCAATCAAAGCTATTTGAATCAAATGAAAGTCAAATACATTCTAAAAAGCTAATTGAATCAAATGAAACTCAATCACATTCAAACAAAGCTATTTGAATCAAATGAAAGTCATATACATTCTACAAAGCTAATTAAATCAAATGAAAGTCAATCACATTCAAACAAAGCTATTTGAATCAAATGAAAGTCAAATACATTCTACAAAGCTATTTGAATCAAATGAAAGTCAAATACATTCTACAAAGCTATTTGAATCAAATGAGAGTCAAATAACTTCAAACAAAGCAAATTAAATCAAATGAAAGTCAATCACATTCAATCAAAGCTATTTGAATCAAATGAAAGTCATATACATTCTACAAAGCTAATTAAATCAAATGAAAGTCAATCACATTCAAACAAAGCTATTTGAATCAAATGAAAGTCAAATACATTCTACAAAGCTAATTGAATCAAATGAAAGTCAAATACATTCTACAAAGCTATTTGAATCAAATGAGAGTCAAATACATTCAAACAAAGCAAATTAAATCAAATAAGAGTCGAATACATTCAACAAAGCTAATTGAATCAAATGATAGTTAAACACATTGAAACAAAGCTAATTGAATCAAATGAAAGTCAAACACATTCAATCAAAGCTATTAGAATCAAATGAAAGTCAAATACATTCTACAAAGCTAATTGAATCAAATAAAAGTCAATCACATTCAAACAAAGCTATTTGAATCAAATGAAAGTCAAACACATTCAAACAAAGCTAATTGAATCATATGAAAGTCAAACACATTCAAACAAACCTAATTGAATCAAATGAAAATCAAACATATCCAATCAAAGCTATTTGAATCAAATGAAAGTCAAATACATTCTACAAAACTAATTGAATCAAATGAAAGTTAATCACATTCAAACAAAGCTATTTAAATCAAATGAAAGTCAAACACATTCGAACAAAGATAATTGAATCAAATGAAAGTCAAACACATTCAAACAAAGCTTTCGAATCAAATGAAAGTCAAATATATTCTACAAAGCTAATTGAATCAAATGAAAGTCAAACACATTCAAACAAAGCTATTTGAATCAAATGAAAGTCAAACACATTCAAACAAAGCTAAATGAATCAAATAAAGTTAAACACATTCAAACAAAGCTAATTGAATCATATGAAAGTCAAACACATTCAAACAATGCTAATTGAATCAAATAAAAGTCAAACACATTCAATCAAAGTTATTTGAATCAAATGAAAGTCAAATACATTCTACAAAGCTAATTGAATCAAATGAAAGTCAATCACATTCAAACAAAGCTATTTGAATCAAATGAAAGTCAAACACATTCAAACAAAGCTAATTGAATCATATGAAAGTCAAACACATTCAAACAAAGCTTTCGAATCAAATGAAAGTCAAATATATTCTACAAAGCTAATTGAATAAAATGAAAGTCAAACACATTCAAACAAAGCTATTTGAATAAAATGACAGTCAAATACATTCTACAAAGCTAATTGAATCAAATGAAAGTCAAACACATTCAAACAAAGCTATTTGAATCAAATGAGAGTGAAATAAATTCAAACAAAGCTAATTTAATCAAATAAAAGTAAAATACATTCTACAAAGCTAATTGAATCAAATGAAAGTCAAACACATTCAAACAAAGTTATTTGATTCAAATGAAAGTTAAATACATTCTACAAAGCTAAATGAATTAAATGAAAGTCAAACACATTCAAGCAAAGCTAAATGAATCAAATGAAAGTCAAACACTTTCAAACAAAGCTAATTGAATCATAAGAAAGTCAAATATATTCTACAAAGCTAATTGAATCAAATGAAAGTCAATCACATTCAAACAAAGCTAAATGAATCAAATAAAGTTAAACACATTCAAACAAAGCTATTTGAATCAAATGAAAGTCAAATACATTCTACAAAGCTATTTGAATCAAATGAGAGTCAAATACATTCAAACAAAGCAAATTAAATCAAATAAGAGTCGAATACATTCAACAAAGCTAATTGAATCAAATGATAGTTAAACACATTCAAACAAAGCTATTTGAATGAAATAAAAGTCATATACATTCTACAAAGCTAATTGAATCAAATGAAATTTACACATATTCAAACAAAGCTATTTGAATCAAATGAAAGTCAAACACATTCAATCAAAGCTATTTGAATCAAATGAAAGTCAAATACATTCTACAAAGCTAATTTAATCAAATGAAAGTCAATCACATTCAAACAAAGCTATTTGAATCAAATGAAAGTCAAATACATTCTACAAAGCTATTTGAATCAAATGAGAGTCAAATACATTCAAACAAAGCAAATTAAATAAAATAAGAGTCGAATACTTTCAACAAAGCTAATTAAATCAAACGATAGTTAAACACATTCAAACAAAGCTATTTGAATGAAATAAAAGTCATATACATTCTACAAAGCTAATTGAATCAAATGAAAGTCAAACATATTCAAACAAAGCTATTTGAATCAAATGAGAGTCATATACATTCTACAAAGCTAATTGAATCAAATAAAGTTAAACACATTCAAACAAAGCTAAATGAATCAAATAAAGTTAAACACATTCAAACAAAGCTAATTGAATCATATGAAAGTCAAACACATTCAAACAAAGCTAATTGAATCAAATAAAAGTCAAACACATTCAATCAAAGCTATTTGAATAAAATGAAAGTCAAATACATTCTACAAAGCTAATTTGAATTAAATGAAAGTCAAACACATTCAAACAAAGCTAAATGAATCAAATAAAGTTAAACACATTCAAACAAAGCTAATTGAATCATATGAAAGTCAAACACATTCAAACAAAGCTAATTGAATCAAATAAAAGTCAAACACATTCAATCAAAGCTATTTGAATCAAATGAAAGTCAAATACATTCTACAAAGCTAATTGAATAAAATGAAAGTCAATCACATTCAAACAAAGCTATTTGAATCAAATGAAAGTCAAACACATTCAAACAAAGCTAATTGAATCATATGAAAGTCAAACACATTCAAACAAACCTAATTGAATCAAATGAAAATCAAACATATTCAATCAAAGCTATTTGAATCAAATGAAAGTCAAACACATTCGAACAAAGCTAATTGAATCAAATGAAAGTCAAACACATTCAAACAAAGCTTTCGAATCAAATGAAAGTCAAATATATTCTACAAAGCTAATTGAATAAAATGAAAGTCAAACACATTCAAACAAAGCTATTTGAATCAAATGAAAGTCAAATACATTCTACAAAGCTAATTGAATCAAATGAAAGTCAAACACATTCAAACGAAGCTATTTGAATCAAATGAGAGTGAAATAAATTCAAACAAAGCTAATTTAATCAAATAAAAGTAAAATACATTCTACAAAGCTAATTGAATCAAATGAAAGTCAAACACATTCTAACAAAGGTTTTTAATTTAAATGAAAGTCAAATACATTCTACAAAGCTAATTGAATCAAATGAAAGTCAAACACATTCAAACAAAGCTATTTGAATCAAATGAAAGTCAAATACATTCTACAAAGCTAATTGAATCAAATGAAAGTCAAACACATTCAAACAAAGTTATTTGATTCAAATGAAATTTAAATACATTCTACAAAGCTATTTGAATTAAATGAAAATCAAACACATTCAAGCAAAGCTAAATGAATTAAATGAAAGTCAAACACTTTCAAACAAAGCTAATTGAATCATATGAAAGTCAAATATATTCTACAAAGCTAATTGAATCAAATGAAAGTCAATCACATTCAAACAAAGCTATTTGAATCAAATGAAAGTAAAATACATTCTACATAGCTATTTGAATCGAATGAAAGTCAAATACATTCTACAAAGCTATTTGAATCAAATGAGAGTCAAATACATTCAAACAAAGCAAATTAAATCAAATAAGAGTCGAATACATTCAACAAAGCTAATTGAATCAAATGATACTTAAACACATTCAAACAAAGCTATTTGAATGAAATAAAAGTCATATACTTTCTACAAAGCTAATTGAATCAAATGAAATTTACACATATTCAAACAAAGCTATTTTAATCAAATGAAAGTTGATTAGGGGATTTTGCTCCCACCAATCGGAATGCGCCACGTGGACCAATCAGGTCCTGCCAAGTGTCCCCCAGTTGGAACTGTTAGGGCTTGCCACGTGGCATGCGCTTATTCGTCCACCTTGGACCTATTATGTCATGACATGTGGCATATTCCATGCCTAATGTTGAAACCGGCCACCCAGGCCCAGCTTCCGAGGGAAGCCCAATTGGCCTTAGGTTTACCTAAACCTAGGATGGGCACGTTTCCCAAGGTTATAAATACCTCCCTTAATCCTCATTAAGGGGGATTACAAAAAGAGAACAGAAACATTACGGAAAAACACATTAATTACACATAGTAAGAACCGGCTGATCCCGCTAACAAAGCAGATTACCTACATTAAACACTCTCACCTAGAGAGATCAAATCACTTTAATTTCCGCATTAATTACTCCTTAATCAGGTACTAACTTGACCGTTGGAGGCGGAGCTCACAGGAGTCTCCGTTATTTTGCAGGTACAGGCGTCCGGTTCCAGTCTCGGAATTGTAACTCTCCCGCAGGACATCAGAAAACCCCGAAACATTTGGCGCCGTCTGTGGGGAGAGTACTTCTGAGATGGAATCCAAGTCTGTACCGACTCCTGAAGAGAGGCGTCCCCTAGACGACCCTCAAGTTCAGCCGGACCATGATACCGAAAGTGAATTTGAAGTTGAAGCTCATACAGCTTCAGACGGGACCCTAAGGGCCCGACGTACCCGTCATACCGAAAGGAGGGAACGGGAGCATCTTCAAACAGGAAGCGAGCCAGCAGGCGCACCGCCTATTCGGCAACAGCCGACTGATGGGTCTGCTCCCATCACAAGGAACGAACTCATGACCTTCATGAGGGACTTCAAGGGAGAGATTCAAGAGTTGATCAACAAGAAGCCGCCTGCTCCAGTCAAGGAGCAGTCGGCCAAGAAACCCTCCACTTCACTGAAGAGGAAGCCAGTTCAAGGGCGAGAGGCGACTCCTCACCCTAAATCTAGGAAGCGGGAGCCACCTGCCCTTGATTTCACAAAATTCCGTTATCCTACAGGAAATAGGAAACCTGTTCGTCATATTCAGGCGGACGGGTCGAAGCAAACATTCACAGATGCTCGGCTACTGCTAGAGCAGAAGAAGAGTGACCGATTGTAGGAGTCGGCCTCTACTTCAAACTTTCAAGACGGTTTGTGAAATGCCTCGATGAGGCATACTTAGTCGTACCATGAGAGTCAGTCAGGCGGCACCTCCCGTCAGTCCGGCTTTCATAGTGACCAGGCGGTACCAAACTTACCATTTGTGCCGCAACAACAGTATTTTTTGCAGCCACCTCCGTTTGGTGGACCTGCAGCAAAAAACGTCCAACCTATGGACTGGCAGCTACGGTTGCTTAGACTTGGTGAACAGCCGTTGGCCTTCTCCAAAGAAATTACTGAAGCCGCTCAGCTTATTTAATTGTAGAGATGACTCGTCCTCCTGACTCTCAAGTTCCAAACCAAGTATGGAAGGTATATGTGGACGGAAGCTCTACTTCAAATGGTTGTGGAGCAGGCGTCATATGTCAGTCGCCAGAGGGCGACAGGTACGAGTATGCTCTACGCTTCAGTTTTCAGGCTTCAAACAATGAGGCAGAATATGAAGCTTTACTAGCCTGGATCCGCATGTGCAAGGCGGCAGGGGCAAGAAAAATAGACGCCTGTTCCGATTCACAATTGATAGTGAGTCAGTACAATGGCGAATACGAAGCAACCCATCCGGCCATGATCAAGTATTTACAGGCGGTCCGACAAGCAGTCGGCTCCCTAGAGGATTTCCATCTGATCCCAGTGCCGAGATCAGAAAACAACCAGGCGGATGCACTGTCAAAATTAGCATCATCCGCCTCCTCTGATACTCCTCGGACTGTTTTTTGGGAAGTAATGGAGAAGAGAGGCATCGAGGAAAACCCTATTGGAATCCTAGACAGAAGCTCAACCTGGATGAATTCAATCAGGGCATATCTGACAAACGGTACACTGCCGGATGATACTCAACAGGCGGCAGCACTGAAAAAAACGAGCCACCTGTTTTGAAATGATAAAGGGAGAACTTCACAAAAAGGGGTACCTTCAACCCTTCTTAAAGTGTGTTACTCCAGAAAAGGGACGAGAGATACTAGACGATCTTCACTCTGGTTACTGTGCTTCCCATATAGGTGGTAGGATGCTTGCTCAAAGGGCAAGGCGGCAGGGCTACTTTTTGCCTACTTTGGAAGCAGATGCAATGGAGATGGTGAAAAAATGTGACAAGTGCTAAAGGTTTGGCAAGCTAATTCACCGTCCGGCTACTGACCTCACTACCATTCATAGCCCATTAACGTTTGCTAAGTGGGGCATGGATATTCTGGGTCCATATACGCCTGCTACAGGCGGAAGGAGGTACATACTTGTTGCCGTCGACTACTTCACTAAATGGGTAGAGGCGGAGGCTGTAAAGGGAATCAAGACGAAGGATGTAATTTCATTCATTTGGAAAAATGTCATCACTCGGTTCGGGGTTCCCATGTCTATGGTTTTTGATAATGGTCCCCAATTTGAGACGCCTGTTCTCAATAGCTGGTTGGGTGATCAAGGAATTGCAAACTACTTTGCATCTGTCGGCCGTACACAAGCAAACGGCCAGGTAGAAGCCTTTAATAAAATCATCTCAGACGGTCTTAAGAAATAGATTGAACGAGCAGGCGGCCTATGGGCGGATGAACTACCACATGTTCTCTGGGCCATTAGGACGACTGAAAAAGGGGCGAGTGGAGAAACTCCATTCCTCCTAACTTACGGTGCGGAAGCTGTTCTTCCAATAGAACACTACGAGCCGACTCTTCAAGTAATGCTATATGACGAAGAGGCAAACTGGGAAGCCATGCGCCTGGCATTAGACTCACTTCCTGTAAAGAGGGGCAATGCTGTCTTGCGCCATGAGATCTATCGCCTGAGAATGACTAGATCATACAACAAAAAAGTACACAGGCGTCCACTCAAAGTAGGGGACTTTGTACTTAGAAAAATGGAAGCATTTGGTAGGGCTAATGAGTCTGGCAAACTAACTCCCAACTGGGAAGGACCCTACCGAATCTATGAGGAAGTCAGGGACGGTACCTACCGTCTGAAAACACCAGACGGACAACCGTTGCCTCGAACTTGGAATGTAGATAATCTTAAGAAATATTTCTTTTGAATGATGTAAATAGTCAAGAGCTACTTAATAAAAGTTTGCACTTACTATTCAATTTCGTACTAAGAGGGGCACGCCTACTAACAAATAGTAGGCTACTCTCCATGTTTAATTTTACTTCGGAGGGGCATGCCGTCTGTACCTTTACAGTCGGCTACTCTCCATTGAGTTTTTCACTCTATCTTCAGAGGGGCATGCCGTCTGTAACTTTACAGTCGGCTACTCTCCATTGAGTATTTTACTCACAATAGGGGCATGTCGTCTGGGCATATAGTCGGCTACTCTCCATAAGAAGATGGCCGACTGGTTCCAAACACATAGCCACCCCCCTAATACTTAGCTAAAAAGATTAGGGCATGGCCGACCCTGTGCCTAACAGGCGGCTACCCTCCTTTTACTTAGCACCTACGTTCACCAAGAACTTACCAAGGCCACAGGCCGAATGATCAGACCAGGCGCCAAGCCAACTGATCAAATCTACAAAACTAATACGACCTGTCCCAACATCATAGCAGGCGTCCGGCGGCATCCCTCCGGATGAAATTCGTTGCAGAGAGCAGCTCCCTTTTGGGTGGAACATTGCTCTATAAACTAATTACACGGCACCTATACGACTGTCCCCAAGGGCAACCACGTAGCCGTTTTTGAGACAAGGATAACTCTATCACTAACCAAACCAGTGGTAGCAGTTGACATCTGAGTTAGATGACCGCCTGTATTACTTGGGATAAATACAGGGGGTACCTATTGAGTTAATAGCCAACAAACATTGGCGAATCAAGGGGTCTAGCCGCCCTACGCTGCCTGGTACCTCTACTTCTCAAGCAAAGGTGACAGCGACTGAGTAACTCTAACGTTAACGCATAGTCACTCCCTCAAATTTGGTATGGAACCTAAAAGGTTTGAGTAGACCACCTGTTTTTTGGCAAACAGGGGCACTCAAACCCCTATTCCTACTAGGTAACCTATTGAGTTAATAGCCAACAAACATTGGCAAATCAAGGGGACCAGCCGGCCTCCGCCGCCTGGTACCTCTACTACTCAATCTAGATTGTGACGAAGACTAACTCCTATGTTAACTTAATAGTCACTCAAACTTAGTATGGAGCCTAAAAGGTATGAGTCGTCCGCCTGTTTTTAACAAACAGGGGCTCTCAACCACTACTCTTGCTAGGTTAACAAATTATGAGTTAAAAGCCAACAAATATTGGCAATAAAGGGAAACAACCGGTACCCACCTCTTGTAATGGAATACTCATGTTTACTTGGTCAGACCACTTTCCTACTTGGTTAAATTTACAAATGACAGGACCGCCTGCCTAAAAAGGATCCAGACAAAATAGTTCGAATACTGATTGGATAAATGGCCGACTGATCGTCTATCCTGGAAACAGACAACCAGTCGTCCAGGGGCATAGGCGGCGTACTAACTATCCGTACCTGTCTGCAACGTTCGGCCATGTAAAACAGTCGGTCTAGTGAACAATTGGATATTAGATATGGAATACTTAGACAAATTTGAAGCAAAACAAAAATTCATTAAAAATAAGCCGGTCATTAAAGACCAGCAAAATATTCAAAGCCCCGGCCCCCTGGCCGGGTAAATACAAAGCAAACGGCATGCAGGCCGTGGAAAGAATACATAAAACTTAAGAAGGGGGCAGTTCAGTATTAGCAGCTGCCGCCTGGTCAGCACTCTTCTTGCTGGACTCGGCTTCAGCTGCATCCTTTTTTGATGCCTTACCCCCAAGCGGCACAAGCGCCACTACCGGCTCCTCCTCCTCCAACGCTTCGTCCAACGCCTCTTCTTCAGCAGCCGCCAGGATCTCTTGATTATATGTATCCGAACACTGGCGGTACGTTCTTTCCCAAGAGGCAAAGTCGGCACTGGGGAAGAGGCGGCCCCAGGTCATGCGCTGGATTTGAGCGGAGTCTTCCATCATCTCCCGGACCAGCTCTTTTTTCTCTTGCTCGGCCTTTTCCGAGAGCTATTGGGTAAGACTCTTCTCCTGGGTCATCAGGCGTTCCTTTACGCTGGCCAAGGATTTCTCCATGGCTTCGTAAGAGTACATTTTCAGGCGAAGAGGTTTCAGCTCGGCCTTGAGATTTGTGATGGTCGCCTCCAGCTCGTCATTCTTCTTCTAGGCCGCCTCTAACTGAGCCCGAACAGCGGCGGTAGCCTGCGCCTGATAATAAAGAATATCAATGGTCAGTACTTCATTTTGGGCAATTTGAAACATTGCCTTATCACAGTCAGAGGCGGCCATAGCTTTTGCTGCCTTTACCTCTTTGTTCTTCCGATCAAGCGGCTTGCGAAGGCCGTTAACTCGGAGCAGGGCCTAAGTACAAAAAAAACAGGCGTCAGTTTCCAAACAAAAAAGAAAACAGGCGTCCAGAAATTCAAATACTCAAAAATATGCTAAGTATACCTCAGCAAGGACCCCTGCAATCCCGTCAAGGTCAAGGGTGCCGACACCCTGACCACCTCCCTTTCAGCTGGAGGTACTGCCCTGATCATAGACTTGGCCATCTCTACCAAGTCAGGCTCCTGGGGGTCGGCTGCATCAAGCATAAACAAACGGATTAGACTTAGTAACAAAGGGAGCAAGTCTAAAATTTACAAGGACAACTTCATACCTCTAGGCGGCCCAGTTGGAGTTTTAGAAGAAGTGGTCGGCTGTTTCTCAGCCGCCACCTGTTTCCTGGCAGAACCAGGAGAGCTCCCAACAGTCGTCTTCCGGGCCTTGGGGTCCGGCTGTTGGGAAGATGAAGCTCTTGGAGCACCCGTCTAAAAAAAGAAGAAAAAAGTCAGTATATGCATAAACACTCAAAAAAGAGGGTGAAAGGTTCGGAGCTCACCAAGGGTGCCCCCTTTTTGAGGGAGTCGGTTGAAGCTAGTTGCATAATAGAGGCCCTCAACATGGCCGCCGCAGTCTTGGAGGCGGTGATTTTGCTCATGGCGTCAGCTGCAAAAACAAACAACAAAGTTAATAAAAGATAAACAACAAATGTATGGAACAACAGAGTATTCGACAGGCCGACTACCTCTTGAGCACCGACTGCTGAGGCCGCAGGCGGCCAAAAAGTACTCGTCATAGAGCCACTTGAAGCTCGGGACGCAGTGCAGGGGTACTTGCTCTCGTACCCCTGAAGTAGAGTCGACCCTCGACTCTACTTTAAAGAGTCCTTTATCAAGGATCTCTTTCTTAGCCTTGGGGGAACAGGCGGCATGCTACGGCCGCCTGCAAGAAGGGGCGGATTCCTGTTCCACCTATTGAAGCGCTTGTTCTGCTCAATGTCTGAACTCTCAATGATGAGGAAGGTGCTCCGCCAGTCCTTCCACTTTTTTGCTTTACCTCTTGTCATGAGGTTGTCCCTGTGGCTTGTCAATTGATACCAGCCGGTACCGCCTGCCTTAGGGGTCCAGCTGAGATAGTTCATATGGGCGAAAGTCTCGAAGCTCGGCTCCACCCCGTGCAGTTCGCACCCGGCCACATAGCCGAGTACGTTGACCCAGGAGTTTGGGGCTAACTGCCATAACCCCAACTCATACCCATCCAAAATCCGCTGAACAGCCGGATGTAATGGGAAGCGAAGCCCTGCCTTGATGGCCGCCTCGCAGCAGCCAAAGCAGGCGCTTTCATAACTGGAACCAGCCGGCCAGACGACTGTGTCTTCTGGATCCGGCACAAACACTAGAAAGTCGGGGCCCATGGTGTGGTTTGCAATAAAGCTCTCCACTTTCTCTTGCATGGCTGTGATTCGGCCCCGAGGTACCGTGCAGTAGTAGGGGGTATTTAGCTCTCGGTAAGAGGCGGATGGTTCCGCCCAATTGTCCCCCTTCTCAACTGCGTGAGAAAGTCTCGCCTCTTGCAGGCGGCTGTTTTTCTCTTCTGTACCCAAAGAAGCATGGCCAGAAGAGCTTGACTCGGAATCGTCCTCCAACGAGTCCGAAGAGGACGACTCCTCCTCTCTCCCGGAGGGGCCCGCCTCCTCTCTTTGAAAAGGAGCAGATTTGTTAATTGTTAAATGGGAAGGGGTCACTATGACTCCCCCCACAGAATTGCCGGCATCCAGGCCGCCTTGTTTCACTTCCACATCTGGCGCCTGGTCAGATGTTTCACTAAGCGGCACCCTGTGGGAGGAGCCGTCTGAATTTGAGATCCTAGCTGTCTTTTTCGTTCTTGCCATCCTGCTCTGCATAGACACAGATATAGTCGGACTTTGTATAAAGGGCAAAGATGGGTCCGGAAAAGGGCAGGCGGCACTCCTAGTCCTAGATTCAGCCGTCCCCGGTGACCGGCTGATCACTAACCTAGGTCGTGTCGTGTGCTTCCGTGGTGCCATTTCAGAAAATAAAAAGAAAATTAAGAGTAAGAGAACTGAGTTACCTGAACGAGTGACGGTTGATGAAGTTCTGGAAATCCTGTGCAGTCGGCTTGTCAGAACAGGCGGTAGGCAGAAAAGGTCCAAAATGTCAGAGCAAGTTCAGGGGTCCGAATGTTCTCAAAAAGTTCTCAAAGTGTGAAAATGACTCAAGACAACTCTCCCTTATATAGGCGAAGTGAGAAGGCGAAGGGTCACTTTCAGAATTCAAAATTTGGGCGGGAAAATCTCTCGTCCTTTCGCCGACTGACACCTGTAGCAGGCCGTCGCCTGTTACATTGCGACACCTGTCACAGGTAACACGTGACCAATCACGTGCCACCTGTGAGGGGCAAATGATTAGGGGATTTTGCTCCCACCAATCGGAATGCGCCACGTGGACCAATCAGGTCCTGCCAAGTGTCCCCCAGTTGGAACTGTTAGGGCTTGCCGCTTGGCATGCGCTTATTCGTCCACCTTGGACCTATTATGTCATGACATGTGGCATATTCCATGCCTAATGGAGAAACCGGCCACCCAGGCCCAGCTTCCGAGGGAAGCCCAATCGGCCCTAGGTTTACCTAAACCTAGGATGGGCACGTTTCCCAAGGTTATAAATACCTCCCTTAATCCTCATTAAGGGGGATTACAAAAAGAGAACAGAAACATTACGGAAAAAACACATTAATTACACACAGTAAGAACCGGCTGATCCCGCTAACAAAGCAGATTACCTCCATTAAACACTCTCACCTAGAGAGATCAAATCACTTTAATTTCCGCATTAATTACTCCTTAATCAGGTACTAACTTGACCGTTGGAGGCGGAGCTCACAGGAGTCTCCGTTATTTTGCAGGTACAGGCGTCCGGTTCCAGTCTCGGAATTGTAACTCTCCCGCAGGACATCAGAAAACCCCGAAACAAAAGTCAAACACATTCAATCAAAGCTATTTGAATCAAATGAAAGTCAAATACATTCTACAAAGCTAATTTAATCAAATGAAAGTCAATCACATTCAAACAAAGCTATTTGAATCAAATGAAAGTCAAATACATTCTACATAGCTATTTGAATCAAATGAAAGTCAAATACATTCTACAAAGCTATTTGAATTAAATGAAAGTCAAACACATTCAAACAAAGCTAAATGAATCAAATAAAGTTAAACACATTCAAACAAAGCTAATTGAATCATATGAAAGTCAAACTAATTCAAACAAAGCTAATTGAATCAAATAAAAGTCAAACACATTCAATCAAAGCTATTTGAATCAAATGAAAGTCAAATACATTCTACAAAGCTAATTGAATCAAATGAAAGTCAATCACATTCAAACAAAGCTATTTGAATCAAATGAAAGTCAAATACATTCTACAAAGCTAATTGAATCAAATGAAAGTCAAACACATTCAAACAAAGCTATTTGAATCAAATGAGAGTCAAATACATTCAAACAAAGCTAATTAAATAAAATAAAAGTCAAATACATTCTACAAAGCTATTTCAATAAAATGAAAGTCAAATACATTCTACAAAGCTATTTGAATCAAATGAGAGTCAAATACATTCAAACAAAGCAAATTAAATCAAATAAGAGTCGAATACATTCAACAAAGCTAATTGAATCAAATGATAGTTAAACACATTCAAACAAAGCTATTTGAATGAAATAAAAGTCATATACATTCTACAAAGCTAATTGAATCAAATGAAAGTCAAACATATTCAAACAAAGCTATTTGAATCAAATGAGAGTCATATACATTCTACAAAGCTAATTGAATAATATGAAAGTCAAACACATTCAAACAAAGCCTTTTAAATCAAATGAATGTCAAACACATTAAAAAAAAAGCTTTTTAATTTAAATTAAATTCAAACACATTCAAACAAAGCTATATAAATCAAATGAAAGTGAAATGCATTCTACAAAGCAAATTGAATCAAATGAAATTCAAACACATTCAAACAAAGCTATTTGAATCAAATGAAAGTCAAATTCATTGTACAAAGCTAATTGTATAAAATGAAAGTCAAACACATTCAAACAAAGCCTTTTAAATCAAATGAATGTCAAACACATTAAAAAAAAGCTTTTTAATTTAAATGAAAGTCAAACACATTCAAACAAAGCTATATAAATCAAATGAAAGTGAAATGCATTCTACAAAGCAAATTGAATCAAATGAAATTCAAACACATTCAAACAAAGCTATTTGAATCAAATGAAAGTCAAATTCATTGTACAAAGCTAATTGAATAAAATGAAAGTCAAACACATTCAAACAAAGCTATTTGAATCAAATGAAAGTCAAATACATTCTACAAAGCTAATTGAATTAAATGAAAGTCAAACACATTCAAACAAAGCTAAATGAATCAAATAAAGTTAAACACATTCAAACAAAGCTAATTGAATCATATGAAAGTCAAACACATTCCAACAAAGCTAATTGAATCAAATGAAAGTCAAACACATTCAATCAAAGCTATTTGAATCAAATGAAAGTCAAATACATTCTACAAAGCTAAATGAATCAAATGAAAGTCAATCACATTCAAACAAAGCTATTTGAATCAAATGAAAGTCAGACACATTCAAACAAAGCTAATTGAATCAAATGAAAGTCAAACACATTTAAACAAACCTAATTGAATCAAATGAAAATCAAACATATTCAATCAAAGCTATTTGAATCAAATGAAAGTCAAATACATTCTACAAAACTAATTGAATCAAATGAAAGTTAATCACATTCAAACAAAGCTATTTAAATCAAATGAAAGTGAAACACATTCAAACAAAGCTCTCGAATCAAATGAAAGTCAAATATATTCTACAAAGCTAATTGAATCAAATGAAAGTCAAACACATTCAAAGAAAGCTATTTGAATTAAATGAGAGTGAAATAAATTTAAACAAAGCTAATTTAATCAAATAAAAGTAAAATGCATTCTACAAAGCTAATTGAATCAAATGAAAGTCAAACACATTCAAACAAAGCTTTTTAATTTAAATGAAAGTCAAATACATTCTACAAAGCTAATTGAATCAAATGAAAGTCAAACACATTCAAACAAAGCTATTTGAATCAAATGAAAGTCAAATACATTCTACAAAGCTAATTGAATCAAATGAAAGTCAAACACATTCAAACAAAGTTATTTGATTCAAATGAAAGTTAAATACATTCTACAAAGCTAATTGAATTAAATGAAAGTCAAACACATTCAAGCAAAGCTAAATGAATCAAATGAAAGTCAAACACTTTCAAACAAAGCTAATTGAATCATATGAAAGTCAAATATATTCTACAAAGCTAATTGAATCAAATGAAAGTCAAATACATTCTACATAGCTATTTGAATCAAATGAAAGTCAAATACATTCTACAAAGCTATTTGAATCAAATGAGAGTCAAATACATTCAAACAAAGCAAATTAAATCAAATAAGAGTCGAATACATTCAACAAAGCTAATTGAATCAAATGATAGTTAAACACATTGAAACAAAGCTAATTGAATCAAATGAAAGTCAAACACATTCAAACAAAGCTATTTGAATCAAATGAAAGTCAAATACATTCTACATAGCTATTTGAATCAAATGAAAGTTAATCACATTCAAACAAAGCTATTTAAATCAAATGAAAGTCAAACACATTCGAACAAAGCTAATTGAATCAAATGAAAGTCAAACACATTCAAACAAAGCTCTCGAATCAAATGAAAGTCAAATATATTCTACAAAGCTAATTGAATCAAATGAAAGACAAACACATTCAAAGAAAGCTATTTGAATCAAATGAAAGTCAAATACATTCTACAAAGCTAATTGAATCAAATGAAAGTCAAACACATTCAAACAAAACTATTTGAATCAAATGAGAGTGAAATAAATTTAAACAAAGCTAATTTAATCAACTAAAAGTAAAATGCATTCTACAACGCTAATTGAATCAAATGAAAGTCAAACACATTCAAACAAAGCTTTTTAATTTAAATGAAAGTTAAATACATTCTACAAAGCTAATTGAATCAAATGAAAGTCAAACACATTCAAACAAAGCTATTTGAATTAAATGAAAGTCAAATACATTCTACAAAGCTAATTGAATCAAATGAAAGTCAAACACATTCAAACAAAGTTATTTGATTCAAATGAAAGTTAAATACATTCTACAAAGCTAATTGAATTAAATGAAAGTCAAACACATTCAAGCAAAGCTAAATGAATCAAATGAAAGTCAAACACTTTCAAACAAAGCTAATTGAATCATATGAAAGTCAAATATATTCTACAAAGCTAATTGAATCAAATGAAAGTCAAATACATTCTACATAGCTATTTGAATCAAATGAAAGTCAAATACATTCTACAAAGCTATTTGAATCAAATGAGAGTCAAATACATTCAAACAAAGCAAATTAAATCAAATAAGAGACGAATACATTCAAAAAAGGTAATTGAATCAAATGATAGTTAAACACATTGAAACAAAGCTAATTGAATCAAATGAAAGTCAAACACATTCAAACAAAGCTATTTGAATCAAATGAAAGTCAAATACATTCTACATAGCTATTTGAATCAAATGAAAGTCAAATACATTCTACAAAGCTATTTGAATCAAATGAGAGTCAAATACATTCAAACAAAGCTAATTAAATCAAATAAGAGTCGAATACATTCAACAAAGCTAATTGAATCAAATGACAGTTAAACACATTGAAACAAAGCTAATTGAATCAAATGAAAGTCAAACACATTCAATCAAAGCTATTTGAATCAAATGAAAGTCAAATACATTCTACAAAGCTAAATGAATCAAATGAAAGTCAATCACATTCAAACAAAGCTATTTGAATCAAATGAAAGTCAGACACATTCAAACAAAGCTAATTGAATCATATGAAAGTCAAACACATTCAAACCAACCTAATTGAATCAAATGAAAATCAAACATATTCAATCAAAGCTATTTGAATCAAATGAAAGTCAAATACATTCTACAAAACTAATTGAATCAAATGAAAGTCAAACACATTTAAACAAACCTAATTGAATCAAATGAAAATCAAACATATTCAATCAAAGCTATTTGAATCAAATGAAAGTCAAATACATTCTACAAAACTAATTGAATCAAATGAAAGTTAATCACATTCAAACAAAGCTATTTATATCAAATGAAAGTCAAACACATTCGAACAAAGCTAATTGAATCAAATGAAAGTCAAACACATTCAAACAAAGCTCTCGAATCAAATGAAAGTCAAATATATTCTACAAAGCTAATTGAATCAAATGAAAGTCAAACACATTCAAAGAAAGCTATTTGAATCAAATGAAAGTCAAATACATTCTACAAAGCTAATTGAACCAAATGAAAGTCAAACACATTCAAACAAAGCTATTTGAATCAAATGAGAGTGAAATAAATTTAAACAAAGCTAATTTAATCAAATAAAAGTAAAATGCATTCTACAAAGCTAATTGAATCAAATGAAAGTCAAACACATTCAAACAAAGCTTTTTAATTTAAATGAAAGTCAAATACATTCTACAAAACTAATTGAATCAAATGAAAGTCAAACACATTCAAACAAAGCTATTTGAATCAAATGAAAGTCAAATACATTCTACAAAGCTAATTGAATCAAATGAAAGTCAAACACATTCAAACAAAGTTATTTGATTCAAATGAAAGTTAAATACATTCTACAAAGCTAATTGAATTAAATGAAAGTCAAACACATTCAAGCAAAGCTAAATGAATCAAATGAAAGTCAAACACTTTCAAACAAAGCTAATTGAATCATATGAAAGTCAAATATATTCTACAAAGCTAATTGAATCAAATGAAAGTCAAATACATTCTACATAGCTATTTGAATCAAATGAAAGTCAAATACATTCTACAAAGCTATTTGAATCAAATGAGAGTCAAATACATTCAAACAAAGCAAATTAAATCAAATAAGAGTCGAATACATTCAACAAACCTAATTGAATCAAATGATAGTTAAACACATTGAAACAAAGCTAATTGAATCAAATGAAAGTCAAACACATTCAAACAAAGCTATTTGAATCAAATGAAAGCCAAATACATTCTACATAGCTATTTGAATCAAATGAAAGTCAAATACATTCTACAAAGCTATTTGAATCAAATGAGAGTCAAATACATTCAAACAAAGCTAATTAAATCAAATAAGAGTCGAATACATTCAACAAAGCTAATTGAATCAAATGATAGTTAAACACAATGAAACAAAGCTAATTGAATCAAATGAAAGTCAAACACATTCAATCAAAGCTATTTGAATCAAATGAAAGTCAAATACATTCTACAAAGCTAAATGAATCAAATGAAAGTCAATCACATTCAAACAAAGCTATTTGAATCAAATGAAAGTCAGACACATTCAAACAAAGCTAATTGAATCATATGAAAGTCAAACACATTCAAACAAACCTAATTGAATTAAATGAAAATCAAACATATTCAATCAAAGCTATTTGAATCAAATGAAAGTCAAATACATTCTACAAAACTAATTGAATCAAATGAAAGTCAAACACATTTAAACAAACCTAATTGAATCAAATGAAAATCAAACATATTCAATCAAAGCTATTTGAATCAAATGAAAGTCAAATACATTCTACAAAACTAATTGAATCAAATGAAAGTTAATCACATTCAAACAAAGCTATTTAAATCAAATGAAAGTCAAACACATTCGAACAAAGCTAATTGAATCAAATGAAAGTCAAACACATTCAAACAAAGCTCTCGAATCAAATGAAAGTCAAATATATTCTACAAAGCTAATTGAATCAAATGAAAGTCAAACACATTCAAAGAAAGCTATTTGAATCAAATGAAAGTCAAATACATTCTACAAAGCTAATTGAATCAAATGAAAGTCAAACACATTCAAACAAAGCTATTTGAATCAAATGAGAGTGAAATAAATTTAAACAAAGCTAATTTAATCAAATAAAAGTAAAATGCATTCTACAAAGCTAATTGAATCAAATGAAAGTCAAACACATTCAAACAAAGCTTTTTAATTTAAATGAAAGTCAAATACATTCTACAAAGCTAATTGAATCAAATGAAAGTCAAACACATTCAAACAAAGCTATTTGAATCAAATGAAAGTCAAATACATTCTACAAAGCTAATTGAATCAAATGAAAGTCAAACACATTCAAACAAAATTAATTGATTCAAATGAAAGTTAAATACATTCTACAAAGCTAATTGAATTAAATAAAAGTCAAACACATTCAAGCAAAGCTAAATGAATCAAATGAAAGTCAAACACTTTCAAACAAAGCTAATTGAATCATATGAAAGTCAAATATATTCTACAAAGCTAATTGAATCAAATGAAAGTCAAATACATTCTACATAGCTATTTGAATCAGATGAAAGTCAAATACATTCTACAAAGCTATTTGAATCAAATGAGAGTCAAATACATTCAAACAAAGCAAATTAAATCAAATAAGAGTCGAATACATTCAACAAAGCTAATTGAATCAAATGATAGTTAAACACATTGAAACAAAGCTAATTGAATCAAATGAAAGTCAAACACATTCAATCAAAGCTATTTGAATCAAATGAAAGTCAAATACATTCTACAAAACTAATTGAATCAAATGAAAGTTAATCACATTCAAACAAAGCTATTTAAATCAAATGAAAGTCAAACACATTCGAACAAAGCTAATTAAATCAAATGAATGTCTAACACATTCAAACAAAGCTCTCGAATCAAATGAAAGTCAAATATATTCTACAAAGCTAATTGAATCAAATGAAAGTCAAACACATTCAAAGAAAGCTATTTGAATCAAATGAAAGTCAAATACATTCTACAAAGCTAATTGAATCAAATGAAAGTCAAACACATTCAAACAAAGCTATTTGAATCAAATGAGAGTGAAATAAATTTAAACAAAGCTAATTTAATCAAATAAAAGTAAAATGCATTCTATAAAGCTAATTGAATCAAATGAAAGTCAAACACATTCAAACAAAGCTTTTTAATTTAAATGAAAGTCAAATACATTCTACAAAGCTAATTGAATCAAATGAAAGTCAAACACATTCAAACAAAGTTATTTGATTCAAATGAAAGTTAAATACATTCTACAAAGCTAATTGAATTAAATGAAAGTCAAACACATTCAAGCAAAGCTAAATAAATCAAATGAAAGTCAAACACTTTCAAACAAAGCTAATTGAATCATATGAAAGTCAAATATATTCTACAAAGCTAATTGAATCAAATGAAAGTCAATCACATTCAAACAAAGCTATTTGAATCAAATGAAAGTCAAATACATTCTACATAGCTATTTGAATCAAATGAAAGTCAAATACATTCTACAAAGCTATTTGAATCAAATGAGAGTCAAATACATTCAAACAAAGCAAATTAAATCAAATAAGAGTCGAATACATTCAACAAAGCTAATTGAATCAAATGATAGTTAAACACATTGAAACAAAGCTAATTGAATCAAAAGAAAGTCAAACACATTCAAAAAAAGCTATTTGAATCAAATGAAAGTCAAATACATTCTACATAGCTATTTGAATCAAATGAAAGTCAAATACATTCTACAAAGCTATTTGAATCAAATGAGAGTCAAATACATTCAAACAAAGCAAATTAAATCAAATAAGAGTCGAATACATTCAACAAAGCTAATTGAATCAAATGATAGTTAAACACATTGAAACAAACCTAATTGAATCAAATGAAAGTCAAACACATTCAATCAAAGCTATTTGAATCAAATGAAAGTCAAATACATTCTACAAAACTAATTGAATCAAATGAAAGTTAATCACATTCAAACAAAGCTATTTAAATCAAATGAAAGTCAAACACATTCGAACAAAGCTAATTAAATCAAATGAATGTCTAACACATTCAAACAAAGCTCTCGAATCAAATGAAAGTCAAATATATTCTACAAAGCTAATTGAATCAAATGAAAGTCAAACACATTCAAAGAAAGCTATTTGAATCAAATGAACGTCAAATACATTCTACAAAGCTAATTGAATCAAATGAAAGTCAAACACATTCAAACAAAGCTTTTTGAATCAAATGAGAGTGAAATAAATTTAAACAAAGCTAATTTAATCAAATAAAAGTAAAATGCATTCTATAAAGCTAATTGAATCAAATGAAAGTCAAACACATTCAAACAAAGCTTTTTAATTTAAATGAAAGTCAAATACATTCTACAAAGCTAATTGAATCAAATGAAAGTCAAACACATTCAAACAAAGTTATTTGATTCAAATGAAAGTTAAATACATTCTACAAAGCTAATTGAATTAAATGAAAGTCAAACACATTCAAGCAAAGCTAAATAAATCAAATGAAAGTCAAACACTTTCAAACAAAGCTAATTGAATCATATGAAAGTCAAATATATTCTACAAAGCTAATTGAATCAAATGAAAGTCAATCACATTCAAACAAAGCTATTTGAATCAAATGAAAGTCAAATACATTCTACATAGCTATTTGAATCAAATGAAAGTCAAATACATTCTACAAAGCTATTTGAATCAAATGAGAGTCAAATACATTCAAACAAAGCAAATTAAATCAAATAAGAGTCGAATACATTCAACAAAGCTAATTGAATCAAATGATAGTTAAACACATTGAAACAAAGCTAATTGAATCAAATGAAAGTCAAACACATTCAAACAAAGCTATTTGAATCAAATGAAAGTCAAATACATTCTACATAGCTATTTGAATCAAATGAAAGTCAAATACATTCTACAAAGCTATTTGAATCAAATGAGAGTCAAATACATTCAAACAAAGCAAATTAAATCAAATAAGAGTCGAATACATTCAACAAAGCTAATTGAATCAAATGATAGTTAAACACATTGAAACAAACCTAATTGAATCAAATGAAAGTCAAACACATTCAATCAAAGCTATTTGAATCAAATGAAAGTCAAATACATTCTACAAAGCTAATTGAATCAAATGAAAGTCAATCACATTCAAACAAAGCTATTTGAATCAAATGAAAGTCAAACACATTCAAACAAAGCTAATTGAATCATATGTAAGTCAAACACATTCAAACAAACCTAATTGAATCAAATGAAAATCAAACGTATTCAATCAAAGCTATTTGAATCAAATAAAAGTCAAATACATTCTACAAACTAATTGAATCAAATGAAAGTTAATCACATTCAAACAAAGCTATTTAAATCAAATGAAAGTCAAACACATTCAAACAAAGCTAATTGAATCAAATGAAAGTCAAATACATTCTACAAAGCTATTTTAATCAAATGAAAGTCAAATACATTCTACAAAGCTATTTGAATCAAATGAGAGTCAAATACATTCAAACAAAGCAAATTAAATCAAGAAAGAGTCGAATACATTCAACAAAGCTAATTGAATCAAATGATAGTTAAACACATTCAAACAAAGCTATTTGAATGAAATAAAAGTCATATACATTCTACAAAGCTAATTGAATCAAATAAAATTTACACATATTCAAACAAAGCTATTTGAATCAAATGAAAGTCAAACACATTCAATCAAAGCTATTTGAATCAAATGAAAGTCAAATATATTCTACAAAGCTAATTGAATCAAATGAAAGTTAATCACATTCAAACAAAGCTATTTGAATCAAATGAAAGTCAAATACATTCTACATAGCTATTTGAATCAAATGAAAGTCAAATACATTCTACAAAGCAATTTGAATCAAATGAGAGTCAAATACATTCAAACAAAGCAAATTAAATCAAATAAGAGTCGAATACATTCAACAAAGCTAATTGAATCAAATGATAGTTAAACACATTCAAACAAAGCTATTTGAATGAAATAAAAGTCATATACATTCTACAAAGCTAATTGAATCAAATGAAATTTACACATATTCAAACAAAGCTATTTGAATCAAATGAAAGTCAAACACATTCAATCAAAGCTATTTGAATCAAATGAAAGTCAAATATATTCTACAAAGCTAATTGAATCAAATGAAAGTTAATCACATTCAAACAAAGCTATTTGAATCAAATGAAAGTCAAATACATTCTACATAGCTATTTGAATCAAATGAAAGTCAAATACATTCTACAAAGCAATTTGAATCAAATGAGAGTCAAATACATTCAAACAAAGCAAATTAAATCAAATAAGAGTCGAATACATTCAACAAAGCTAATTGAATCAAATGATAGTTAAACACATTCAAACAAAGCTATTTGAATGAAATAAAAGTCATATACATTCTACAAAGCTAATTGAATCAAATGAAATTTACACATATTCAAACAAAGCTATTTGAATCAAATGAAAGTCAAACACATTCAATCAAAGCTATTTGAATCAAATGAAAGTCAAATACATTCTACAAAGCTAATTTAATCAAATGAAAGTCAATCACATTCAAACCAAGCTATTTGAATCAAATGAAAGTCAAATACATTTTACAAAGCTATTTGAATCAAATGAAAGTCAAATACATTCTACAAAGCTATTTGAATCAAATGAGAGTCAAATACATTCAAACAAAGCAAATTAAATCAAATAAGAGTCGAATACATTCAACAAAGCTAATTAAATCAAACGATAGTTAAACACATTCAAACAAAGCTATTTGAATGAAATAAAAGTCATATACATTCTACAAAGCTAATTGAATCAAATGAAAGTCAAACATATTCAAACAAAGCTATTTGAATCAAATGAGAGTCATATACATTCTACAAAGCTAATTGAATAATATGAATGTCAAACACATTCAAACAAAGCCTTTTAAATCAAATGAATCTCATACACATTAAAAAAAAGCTTTTTAATTTAAATGAAAGTCAAACGCATTCAAACAAAACTATATAAATCAAATGAAAGTGAAATGCATTCTACAAAGAAGATTGAATCAAATGAAATTCAAACACATTCAAACAAAGCTATTTGAATCAAATGAAAGTCAAATTCATTGTACAAAGCTAATTGAATAAAATGAAAGTCAAACACATTCAAACAAAGCTATTTGAATCAAATGAAAGTCAAATACATTCTACAAAGCTAATTGAATTAAATGAAAGTCAAACACATTCAAACAAAGCTAAATGAATCAAATAAAGTTAAACACATTCAAACAAAGCTAATTGAATCATATGAAAGTCAAACACATTCAAACAAAGCTAATTGAATTAAATGAAAGTCAAAAACATTCAATCAAAGCTATTTGAATCAAATGAAAGTCAAACACATTCAAAGAAAGCTATTTGAATCAAATGAAAGTCAAATACATTCTACAAAGCTAATTGAATCAAATGAAAGTCAAACACATTCAAACAAAGCTATTTGAATCAAATGAGAGTGAAATAAATTTAAACAAAGCTAATTTAATCAAATAAAAGTAAAATGCATTCTATAAAGCTAATTGAATCAAATGAAAGTCAAACACATTCAAACAAAGCTTTTTAATTTAAATGAAAGTGAAATACATTCTACAAAGCTAATTGAATCAAATGAAAGTCAAACACATTCAAACAAAGTTATTTGATTCAAATGAAAGTTAAATACATTCTACAAAGCTAATTGAATTAAATGAAAGTCAAACACATTCAAGCAAAGCTAAATAAATCAAATGAAAGTCAAACACTTTCAAACAAAGCTAATTGAATCATATGAAAGTCAAATATATTCTACAAAGCTAATTGAATCAAATGAAAGTCAATGACATTCAAACAAAGCTATTTGAATCAAATGAAAGTCAAATACATTCTACATAGCTATTTGAATCAAATGAAAGTCAAATACATTCTACAAAGCTATTTGAATCAAATGAGAGTCAAATACATTCAAACAAAGCAAATTAAATCAAATAAGAGTCGAATACATTCAACAAAGCTAATTGAATCAAATGATAGTTAAACACATTGAAACAAAGCTAATTGAATCAAATGAAAGTCAAACACATTCAAACAAAGCTATTTGAATCAAATGAAAGTCAAATACATTCTACATAGCTATTTGAATCAAATGAAAGTCAAATACATTCTACAAAGCTATTTGAATCAAATGAGAGTCAAATACATTCAAACAAAGCAAATTAAATCAAATAAGAGTCGAATACATTCAACAAAGCTAATTGAATCAAATGATAGTTAAACACATTGAAACAAACCTAATTGAATCAAATGAAAGTCAAACACATTCAATCAAAGCTATTTGAATCAAATGAAAGGTAAATACATTCTACATAGCTATTTGAATCAAATGAAAGTCAAATACATTCTACAAAGCAATTTGAATCAAATGAGAGTCAAATACATTCAAACAAAGCAAATTAAATCAAATAAGAGTCGAATACATTCAACAAAGCTAATTGAATCAAATGATAGTTAAACACATTCAAACAAAGCTATTTGAATGAAATAAAAGTCATATACATTCTACAAAGCTAATTGAATCAAATGAAATTTACACATATTCAAACAAAGCTATTTGAATCAAATGAAAGTCAAACACATTCAATCAAAGCTATTTGAATCAAATGAAAGTCAAATATATTCTACAAAGCTAATTGAATCAAATGAAAGTTAATCACATTCAAACAAAGCTATTTGAATCAAATGAAAGTCAAATACATTCTACATAGCTATTTGAATCAAATGAAAGTCAAATACATTCTACAAAGCAATTTGAATCAAATGAGAGTCAAATACATTCAAACAAAGCAAATTAAATCAAATAAGAGTCGAATACATTCAACAAAGCTAATTGAATCAAATGATAGTTAAACACATTCAAACAAAGCTATTTGAATGAAATAAAAGTCATATACATTCTACAAAGCTAATTGAATCAAATGAAATTTAACACATATTCAAACAAAGCTATTTGAATCAAATGAAAGTCAACACATTCAATCAAAGCTATTTGAATCAAATGAAAGTCAATACATTCTACAAAGCTAATTTAATCAAATGAAAGTCAATCACATTCAAACAAAGCTATTTGAATCAAATGAAAGTCAAATACATTTTACAAAGCTTTGAATCAATGAAAGTCAAATACTTCTACAAAGCTATTTGAATCAAATGAAGTCAAATACATTCAAACAAAGAAATTAAATCAAAAAAAAAAAAAAAAAAAAAAGATAGAAACACATTCAAACAAAGCTATTGAATAAATAAAATCAAACATTTACAAAGCTAATTGAATAAATGAAATCAAAAATTCAAACAAAGCTATTTGAATACAAATGAAAGTCAAATGAGGTCATATACATTCTACAAAGCTAATTGAATCAATGAAAGTCAAACACATTCAACAAAGCTAATTGAATCAAATGAAGTCTACAACACATTCATTACAAAGCTTAATTGAAATCAAACATAAATAAAGCTCATACAATTCAAAAAAAAGCTTTAATTAATGAAATTCAATCAAAGAGAATGTCAAATCACATTCAAATAACAAAGCTATTTAATAAATGCAAACTGAAGATAGATAATGCATTCTAAACACAAAGCTAGTATTGAATTCAAATGAAAGTCAAACACATTCAAACAAAGCTATTTGAATCAAAATGAAAGTCAAATATCATTTCTACAAAGCTAATTTGAATCAAATGAAAGTCAAACACATTCAAACAAAGCTATATTTGAATCAAATGAAAGTCAAACTACATTCATACAAAGCTATTGAATTAAATGAAAGTCAAAAAATTAACACATTCAAAAAAAAAAGCTTAAATATTAATCAAATGAAAGTCAAACACATTCAAACAAAGCTATATATGAATCAAATAAAAGTCAAATACATTCTACAAAGCTAATTGAATCAAATGAAAGTCAAACACATTCAAACAAAGCTATTTGATCAAATTGAAAGTTCAAATACATCATTGCTACAAAGCTAATTGAATTACAAATGAAAGTCCAGAACAATTCTAAGCAAAGCTAAATTTGAATCAAATGAAAGTCAAATACATTCATAACAAGCTAATTGAATCAAATGAAAGTCAAATACATTCAACAAAGCTAATAAAAAAAAAAAAAAAGAATAAAATGAAAGTTAAACACATTAAACAAAGCTAATTGAATCAAATGAAAGTCAAACACATTCAAACAAAGCTATTTGAATCAAATGAAGTCACACATACATTCAAATAAGCTAATTCGTTTGAATCAAATGAAAGTCAAATACATTCTACAAAGCTATTTGAGATCAATATGAGATCAAAGGATCAAATTACATTCAAACAAAGCAAATTAAACTCAAATAAGAGTCGAATACATTCAACAAAGCTTTAATTGAATTTCAATATGAATCAGTTCAAACACATGTCAAAACAAAGCTAATTGAATTAAATGAAAGTCAAACACTTTCAACAATGTTATTTGATTCAAATGAAAGTTAAATACATTCTACAAAGCTAATTGAATTAAATGAAAGTCAAACACATTCAAGCAAAGCTAAATGAATCAAATGAAAGTCAAACACTTTCAAACAAAGCTAATTGAATCATATGAAAGTCAAATACATTCTACAAAGCCAATTGAATCAAATGAAAGTCAATAACATTCAAACAAAGCTATTTGAATCAAATGAAAGTCAAAAACATTTTACATAGCTATTTGAATCAAATGAAAGTCAAATACATTCTACAAAGCTATTTGAATCAAATGAGAGTCAAATACATTCAAGTAAAGCAAATTAAATCACATAAGAGTCGAATACATTCAACAAAGCTAATTAAATCAAATGATAGTTAAACACATTCAAACAAAGCTATTTGAATGAAAAAAAAGTCATATACATTCTACAAAGCTAATTGAATCAAATGAAATTTACACATATTCAAACAAAGCTATTTGAATCAAATGAAAGTCAAACACATTCAATCAAAGCTATTTAAATCAAATGAAAGTCAAATACATTCTACAAAGCTAATTTAATCAAATGAAAGTCAAACAAAGCATCAAAGTCAAATACAAAGCTATTTGAATCAAATGAAAGTCAAATACATTCCACAAAGCTATTTGAATCAAATGAGAGTCAAATACATTCAAACAAAGCAAATTAAATCAAATAAGAGTGGAATACATTCAACAAAGCTAATTGAATAATGATAGAAGCAAAATGAAAGAGCAATCAAATGAAAGTAAACACATTCAAACAAAGCTATTTGAATCAAATGAAAGTCATATACATTCTACAAAGCTAATTGAATAATATGAAAGTCAAACACATTCAAACAAAGCTTTTAAATCAAATGAATGTCAAACACATTAAAAAAAGCTTTTTAATTAAGTGAAAGTCAAACACATTCAAACAAAGCTATATAAATCAAATGAAAGTGAAATGCATTCTACAAAGCAAATTGAATCAAATGAAATTCAAACACATTCAAACAAAGCTATTTGAATCAAATGAAAGTCAAATTCATTGTACAAAGCTAATTGAATAAAATGATAGTCAAACACATTTAAACAAAGCTTTTAAATCAAATGAAAGTCAAATACATTCTACAAAGCTAATTGAATTAAATGAAAGTCAAACACATTCAAACAAAGCTAAATGAATCAAATAAAGTTAAACACATTCAACAAAGCTAATTGAATCATATGAAAGTCAAACACATTCAAACAAAGCTAATTGAATCAAATGAAAGTCAAAAACATTCAATCAAAGCTATTTGAATCAAATGAAAGTCAAATACATTCTACAAAGCTAATTGAATCAAATGAAAGTCAATCACATTCAAACAAAGCTATTTGAATCAAATAAAAGTCAACACATTCAAACAAAGCTAATTAAATCATATGAAAGTCAAACACATTCAAACAAACCTAATTGAATCAAATGAAAATCAAACATATTCAATCAAAGCTATTTGAATCAAATGAAAGTCAAATACATTCTACAAAACTAATTGAATCAAATGAAAGTTAATCACATTCAAACAAAGCTATTTAAATTAAATGAAAGTCAAACACATTCGAACAAAGCTAATTGAATCAAATGAAAGTCAAACACATTCAAACAAAGCTTTCGAATCAAATGAAAGTCAAAATATTCTACAAAGCTAATTGAATCAAATGAAAGTCAAACACATTCAAACAAAGCTATTTGAATCAAATGAAAGTCAAATACAACAAGGCTAATTGAATCAAATGAAAGTCAAACACATTCCAACAAAGCTATTAAAATCAATAGAGAGTGAAATAAATTCAAACAAAGCTAATTTAATCAAATAAAAGTAAAATACATTCTACAAAGCTAATTGAATCAAATGAAAGTCAAACACATTCAAACAAAGCTTTTTAATTTAAATGCAAAGCTAATTGAATCAAATGAAAGTATTCAAACAAAGCTATTTGAATCAAATGAAAGTCAAATACATTCTACAAAGCTAATTGAATCAAATGAAAGTCAAACACATTCAACAAGCTATTTGAATCAAATGAAGTCAATACATTCTACAAAGCTAATTGAATAAATGAAAGTCAAACGCATTCAACAAAGTTATTTAATTCAAATGAAAGTTAAATACATTCTACAAAGCTAATTGAATTAAATGAAAGTGAAACACATTCAAGCAAAGCTAAATGAATTAAATGAAAGTCAAACACTTTCAAACAAAGCTAATTGAATCATATGAAAGTCAAATACCTTCTACAAAGCTAATTGAATCAAATGAAAGTTAATAACATTCAAACAAAGCTATTTGAATCAAATGAAAGTAAAAAACATTCTACATAGCTATTTGAATCAAATGAAAGTCAAATACCTTCTACAAAGCTATTTGAATCAAATGAGAGTCAAATACATTCAAGTAAAGCAAATTAAATCACATAAGAGTCGAATACATTCAACAAAGCTAATTGAATCAAATGATAGTTAAACACATTCAAACAAAGCTATTTGAATGAAATAAAGTCATATACATTCTACAAAGCTAATTGAATCAAATGAAATTTACACATATTCAAACAAAGCTATTTGAATCAATAAAGTCAAACACATTCAATCAAAGCTATTTGAATCAAATGAAAGTCAAAACATTCTACAAAGCTAATTTAATCAAATGAAAGTCCACATTCAAACAAAGCTATTTGAATCAAATGAAAGTCAAATACATTCCACAAAGCTATTTCAATCAAATGAGAGTCAAATACATTCAAACAAAGCAAATTAAATCAAATAAGAGTGGAATACATTCAACAAAGCTAATTGAATCAAATGATAGTTAAACACATTCAAACAAAGCTATTTGAATGAAATAAAAGTCATATACGTTCTACAAGGCCAATTGAATCAAATGAAATTTACACATATTCAAACAAAGCTATTTGAATCAAATGAAAGTCAAACACATTCAATCAAAGCTATTTGAATCAAATGAAAGTCAAATACATTCTACAAAGCTAATTTAATCAAATGAAAGTCAATCACATTCAAACAAAGCTATTTGAATCAAATGAAAGTCAAATACATTCTACAAAGCTATTTGAATCAAATGAAAGTCAAATACATTCTACAAAGCTAATTGAATCAAATGAAAGTCAAACACATTCAATCAAAGCTATTTAAATCAAATGAAAGTCAAATACATTCTTCAAAGCTAATTGAATAATATGAAAGTCAAACACATTCAAACAAAGCCTTTTAAATCAAATGAATGTCAAACACATTAAAAAATAAGCTTTTTAATTTAAATGAAAGTCAAAACATTCAAACAAAGCTATATAAATCAAATGAAAGTGAAATGCATTCTACAAAGCAAATTGAATCAAATGAAATTCAAACACATTCAAACAAAGCTATTTGAATCAAATGAAAGTCAAATACATTCTACAAAGCTAATTGAATCAATTGAAAGTCAAACACATTGAAAAAAGCTATTGGAATCAAATAAAAGTCAAATACATTCTACAAAGCTAATTGAATCAAATGAAAGTCAAACACATTCAAACAAAGCTATTTGAATCAAATGAGAGTCATATACATTCTACAAAGCTAATTGAATAATATGAAAGTCAAACGCATTCAAACAAAGCCTTTTAAATCAAATGAATGTCAAACACATTAAAAAAAGCTTTTTAATTTAAGTGAAAGTCAAATACATTCAAACAAAGCAATATAAATCAAACGAAAGTGAAATGCATTCTACAAAGCAAATTGAATCAAATGAAATTCAAACACATTCAACAAAGCTATTTGAATCAAATGAAAGTCAAATTTATTGTACAAAGCTAATTGAATAAAATGATAGTCAAACACATTCAAACAAAGCTATTTGAATCAAATGAAAGTCAAATACATTCTACAAAGCTAATTGAATTAAATGAAAGTCAAACACATTCAAACAAAGCTAAATGAATCAAATAAAGTTAAACACATTCAAACAAAGCTAATGAATCAAATGAAAGTCAAACACATTCAAACAAAGCTAATTGAATCAAATGAAAGTCAAACACATTCAATCAAAGCTATTTGAATCAAATGAAAGTCAAATACATTCTACAAAGCTAATTGAATCAAATGAAAGACATTCAAACAAAGCTATTTGAATCAAATGAAAGTATTCTACAAGCTATTTGAATCAAATGAAAGTCAAATACCTTCTACAAAGCTATTTGAATCAAATGAGAGTCAAATACATTCAAGTAAAGCAAATTAAATCACATAAGAGTCGAATACATTCAACAAAGCTAATTGAATCAAATGATAGTTAAACACATTCAAACAAAGCTATTTGAATGAAATAAAAGTCATATACATTCTACAAAGCTAATTGAATCAAATGAAATTTACAATATTCAAACAAAGCTATTTGAATCAAATAAAAGTCAAACACATTCATCAAAGCTATTGAATCAAATGAAAGTCAAATACATTCTACAAAGCTAATTTAATCAAATGAAAGTCAATCACATTCAAACAAAGCTATTTGAATCAAATGAAAGTCAAATACATTCCACAAAGCTATTTCAATCAAATGAGAGTCAAATACATTCAAACAAAGCAAATTAAATCAAATAAGAGTGGAATACATTCAACAAAGCTAATTGAATCAAATGATAGTTAAACACATTCAAACAAAGCTATTTGAATGAAATAAAAGTCATATACGTTCTACAAATTGAATCAAATGAAATTTACACATATTCAAACAAAGCTATTTGAATCAAATGAAAGTCAAACACATTCAATCAAAGCTATTTGAATCAAATGAAAGTCAAATACATTCTACAAAGCTAATTTAATCAAATGAAAGTCAATCACATTCAAACAAAGCTATTTGAATCAAAGACAAAGCTATTTGAATCAAATGAAAGTCAAATACATTCTACAAAGCTAATTGAATCAAATGAAAGTCAAACACATTCAATCAAAGCTATTTAAATCAAATGAAAGTCAAATACATTCTCAAAGCTAATTGAATAAATGAAAGTCAAACACATTCAAACAAAGCTTTTAAATCAAATGAATGTCAAACACATTAAAAAAATAAGCTTTTAATTTAAATGAAAGTCAAACACATTCAAACAAAGCTATATAAATCAAATGAAAGTGAAATGCATTCTACAAAGCAAATTGAATCAAATGAAATTCAAACACATTCAAACAAAGCTATTTGAATCAAATGAAAGTCAAATACATTCTACAAAGCTAATTGAATCAATTGAAAGTCAAACACATTGAAACAAAGCTATTGGAATCAAATAAAAGTCAAATACATTCTACAAAGCTAATTGAATCAAATGAAAGTCAAACACATTCAAACAAAGCTATTTGAATCAAATGAGAGTCATATACATTCTACAAAGCTAATTGAATATGAAAGTCAAACGCATTCAAACAAAGCCTTTTAAATCAAATGAATGTCAAACACATTAAAAAAAAGCTTTTTAATTTAAGTGAAAGTCAAATACATTCAAACAAAGCAATATAAATCAAACGAAAGTGAAATGCATTCTACAAAGCAAATTGAATCAAATGAAATTCAAACACATTCAAACAAAGCTATTTGAATCAAATGAAAGTCAAATTCATTGTACAAAGCTAATTGAATAAAATGATAGTCAAACACATTCAAACAAAGCTATTTGAATCAAATGAAAGTCAAATACATTCTACAAAGCTAATTGAATTAAATGAAAGTCAAACACATTCAAACAAAGCTAAATGAATCAAATAAAGTTAAACACATTCAAACAAAGCTAATTGAATCATATGAAAGTCAAACACATTCAAACAAAGCTATTGAATCAAATGAAAGTCAAACACATTCAATCAAAGCTATTTGAATCAAATGAAAGTCAAATACATTCTACAAAGCTAATTGAATCAAATGAAAGTCAAACACATTCAACAAAGCTATTTGAATCAAATGAAAGTCAAATACATTCTACAAAGCTAATTGAATCAAATGAAAGTCAATCACATTCAAACAAAGCTATTTGAATCAAATGAAAGTCAAAAACATTCAAACAAAGCTAATTAATCATGAAAGTCAAACAAACCTAATTGAATCAAATGAAAATCAAACATTCAATCAAAGCTATTTGAATCAAATGAAAGTCAAATACATTCTACAAAACTAATTGAATCAAATGAAAGTTAATCACATTCAAACAAAGCTATTTAAATTAAATGAAAGTCAAACACATTCGAACAAAGCTAATTGAATCAAATGAAAGTCAAACATTCAAACAAAGCTTTCGAATCAAATGAAAGTCAAATATATTCTACAAAGCTAATTGAATCAATGAAAGTCAAACACATTCAAACAAAGCTATTTGAATCAAATGAAAGTCAAATAAATTCTACAAGGCTAATTGAATCAAATGAAAGTCAAACACATTCAAACAAAGCTATTAAAATCAATAGAGAGTGAAATAAATTCAAACAAAGCTAATCAAATAAAAGTAAAATACATTCTACAAAGCTAATTGAATCAAATGAAAGTCAAACACATTCAAACAAAGCTTTTTAATTAAATGAAAGTCAAATACATTCTACAAAGCTAATTGAATCAAATGAAAGTCAAACACAACAAACAAAGCTATTTAAATCAAATGAAAGTCAAATACATTCTACAAAGCTAATTGAATCAAACGAAAGTCAAACACATTCAAGAAAAGCTAAATGAATCAAATGAAAGTCAAACACTTTCAAACAAAGTTATTTGATTCAAATGAAAGTTAAATACATTCTACAAAGCTAATTGAATTAAATGAAAGTCAAACACATTCAAGCAAAGCTAAATGAATCAAATGAAAGTCAAACACTTTCAAACAAAGCTAATTGAATCATATGAAAGTCAAATACATTCTACAAAGCTAATTGAATCAAATGAAAGTCAATAACATTTTGAATCAAATGAAAGTCAAAACATTCTACATAGCTATTTGAATCAAATGAAAGTCAAATACATTCTACAAAGCTATTTGAATCAAATGAGAGTCAAATACATTCAAGTAAAGCAAATTAAATCACATAAGAGTCGAATACATTCAACAAAGCTAATTGAATCAAATGATAGTTAAACACATTCAAACAAAGCTATTTGAATGAAATAAAAGTCATATACATTCTACAAAGCTAATTGAATCAAATGAAATTTACACATATTCAAACAAAGCTATTTGAATCAAATGAAAGTCAAACACATTCAATCAAAGCTATTTGAATCAAATGAAAGTCAAATACATTCTACAAAGCAAATGAAAGTCAATCACATTCAAACAAAGCTATTTGAATCAAATGAAAGTCAAATACATTCTACAAAGCTATTTGAATCAAATGAAAGTCAAATACATTCCACAAAGCTATTTGAATCAAATGAGAGTCAAATACATTCAAACAAAGAATCAAATAGAATACATTCAACAAAGCTAATTGAATCAAATGATAGTTAAACACATTCAAACAAAGCTATTGAATGAAATAAAAGAAGCTAATTGAATCAAATGCATATTCAAACAAAGCTATTTGAATCAAATGAAAGTCAAACACATTCAATCAAAGCTTTGAATCAAATGAAAGTCAAATACATTCTACAAAGCTAATTTAATCAAATGAAAGTCAATCACATTCAAACAAAGCTATTGAATCAAATGAAAGTCAAATACATTCTACAAAGCTATTTGAATCAAATGAAAGTCAAATACATTCTACAAAGCTAATTGAATCAAATGAAAGTCAAACACATTCAATCAAAGCTATTTGAATCAAATGAAAGTCAAATACATTCTTCAAAGCTAATTGAATCAAATGAAAGTCAATCACATTCAAACAAAGCTATTTGAATCAAATGAAAGTCAAACACATTCAAACAAAGCTAATTAAATCATATGAAAGTCAAACACATTCAAACAAACCTAATTGAATCAAATGAAAATCAAACATATTCAATCAAAGCTATTTGAATCAAATGAAAGTCAAATACATTCTACAAAACTAATTGAATCAAATGAAAGTTAATCACATTCAAACAAAGCTATTTAAATTAAATGAAAGTCAAACACATTCGAACAAAGCTAATTGAATCAAATGAAAGTCAAACACATTCAAACAAAGCTTTCGAATCAAATGAAAGTTAAATATATTCTACAAAGCTAATTGAATCAAATGAAAGTCAAACACATTCAAACAAAGCTATTTGAATCAAATGAAAGTCAAATAAATTCCACAAGGCTAATTGAATCAAATGAAAGTCAAACACATTCAAAAAAAGCTATTAAAATCAATAGAGAGTGAAATAAATTCAAACAAAGCTAATTTAATCAAATAAAGGTAAAATACATTCTACAAACCTAATTGAATCAAATGAAAGTCAAACACATTCAAACAAAGCTTTTTAATTTAAATGAAAGTCAAATACATTCTACAAAGCTAATTGAATCAAATGAAAGTCAAACACATTCAAACAAAGCTATTTAAATCAAATGAAAGTCAAATACATTCTACAAAGCTAATTGAATCAAACGAAAGTCAAACACATTCAAGAAAAGCTAAATGAATCAAATGAAAGTCAAACACTTTCAAACAAAGCTAATTGAATTAAATGAAAGTCAAACACTTTCAAACAATGTTATTTGATTCAAATGAAAGTTAAATACATTCTACAAAGCTAATTGAATTAAATGAAAGTCAAACACATTCAAGCAAAGCTAAATGAATCAAATGAAAGTCAAACACTTTCAAACAAAGCTAATTGAATCATATGAAAGTCAAATACATTCTACAAAGCCAATTGAATCAAATGAAAGTCAATAATATTCAAACAAAGCTATTTGAATCAAATGAAAGTCAAAAACATTTTACATAGCTATTTGAATCAAATGAAAGTCAAATACATTCTACAAAGCTATTTGAATCAAATGAGAGTCAAATACATTCAAGTAAAGCAAATTAAATCACATAAGAGTCGAATACATTCAACAAAGCTAATTAAATCAAATGATAGTTAAACACATTCAAACAAAGCTATTTGAATGAAATAAAAGTCATATACATTCTACAAAGCTAATTGAATCAAATGAAATTTACACATATTCAAACAAAGCTATTTGAATCAAATGAAAGTCAAACACATTCAATCAAAGCTATTTGAATCAAATGAAAGTCAAATACATTCTACAAAGCTAATTTAATCAAATGAAAGTCAATCACATTCAAACAAAGCTATTTGAATCAAATGAAAGTCAAATACATTCTGCAAAGCTATTTGAATCAAATGAAAGTCAAATACATTCCACAAAGCTATTTGAATCAAATGAGAGTCAAATACATTCAAACAAAGCAAATTAAATCAAATAAGAGTGGAATACATTCAACAAAGCTAATTGAATCAAATGATAGTTAAAACACATTCAAACAAAGCTATTTGAATGAAATAAAAGTCATATACATTCTACAAAGCTAATTGAATCAAATGAAAGTCAAACATATTCAAACAAAGCTATTTGAATCAAATGAGAGTCATATACATTCTACAAAGCTAATTGAATAATATGAAAGTCAAACACATTCAAACAAAGCCTTTTAAATAAAATGAATGTCAAACACATTAAAAAAATAAGCTTTTTAATTTAAATGAAAGTCAAACACATTCAAACAAAGCTATATAAATCAAATGAAAGTGAAATGCATTCTACAAAGCAAATTGAATCAAATGAAATTCAAATACATTCAAACAAAGCTATTTGAATCAAATGAAAGTCAAATACATTCTACAAAGCTAATTGAATCAATTGAAAGTCAAACACATTTAAACAAAGCTATTGGAATCAAATAAAAGTCGAATACATTCTACAAAGCTAATTGAATCAAATGAAAGTCAAACACATTCAAACAAAGCTATTTGAATCAAATGAGAGTCATATACATTCTACAAAGCTAATTGAATAATATGAAAGTCAAACACATTCAAACAAAGCCTTTTAAATCAAATGAATCTCAAACACATTTAAAAAAAAGCTTTTTAATTTAAGTGAAAGTCAAACACATTCAAACAAAGCTATATAAATCAAATGAAAGTGAAATGCATTCTACAAAGCAAATTGAATCAAATGAAATTCAAACACATTCAAACAAAGCTATTTGAATCAAATAAAAGTCAAATTCATTGTACAAAGCTAATTGAATAAAATGATAGTCAAACACATTCAAACAAAGCTATTTGAATTAAATGAAAGTCAAATACATTCTACAAAGCTAATTGAATTAAATGAAAGTCAAACACATTCAAACAAAGCTAAATGAATCAAAAAGTTAAACACATTCAAACAAAGCTAATTGAATCATATGAAAGTCAAACACATTCAAACAAAGCTAATTGAATCAAATGAAAGTCAAACACATTCAATCAAAGCTATTTGAATCAAATGAAAGTCAAATACATTCTACAAAGCTAATTGAATCAAATGAAAGTCAATCACATTCAAACAAAGCTATTTGAATCAAATGAAAGTCAAACACATTCAAACAAAGCTAATTAAATCATATGAAAGTCAAACACATTCAAACAAACCTAATTGAATCAAATGAAAATCAAACATATTCAATCAAAGCTATTTGAATCAAATGAAAGTCAAATACATTCTACAAAACTAATTGAATTAAATGAAAGTTAATCACATTCAAACAAAGCTATTTAAATTAAATGAAAGTCAAACACATTCGAACAAAGCAAATTGAATCAAATGAAAGTCAAACACATTCAAACAAAGCTTTCGAATCAAATGAAAGTCAAATATATTCTACAAAGCTAATTGAATCAAATGAAAGTCAAACACATTCAAACAAAGCTATTTGAATCAAATGAAAGTCAAATACATTCTACAAAGCTAATTGAATCAAATGAAAGTCAAACACATTCAAAAAGCTATTAAAATCAATAGAGAGTGAAATAAATTCAAACAAAGCTAATTTAATCAAATAAAAGTAAAATACATTCTACAAAGCTAATTGAATCAAATGAAAGTCAAACACATTCAAACAAAGCTATTTGAATCAAATGAAAGTCAAATACATTCTACAAAGCTAATTGAATCAAATGAAAGTCAAACACATTCAAACAAAGTTATTTGATTCAAATGAAAGTTAAATACATTCTACAAAGCTAATTGAATTAAATGAAAGTTTAACACATTCAAGCAAAGCTAAATGAATCAAATGAAAGTCAAACACTTTCAAACAAAGCTAATTGAATCATATGAAAGTCAAATACATTCTACAAAGCTAATTGAATCAAATGAAAGTCAATAACATTCAAACAAAGCTATTTGAATCAAATGAAAGTCAAAAAACATTCTACAAGCTATTTGAATCAAATGAAAGTCAAATACATTCTACAAAGCTATTGAATCAAATGAGAGTCAAATACATTCAAGTAAAGCAAATTAAATCACATAAGAGTCGAATACATTCAACAAAGCTAATTGAATCAAATGATAGTTAAACACATTCAAACAAAGCTATTTGAATGAAATAAAAGTCA